>NC_056729.1:1083008668-1083198043 GCF_019279795.1 Protopterus annectens
CTAAAGTAGTGTGCCTCTAGATAACTAACATGAGTATTTTATTTAACAGATTCCCTTCATGCATTCATGTTTTATGGGTGATATGCTTTTCATTGACGATAGGTTCAGGGAATCACACTTCTTAAAGACTTAGTACTCACATTCTGAGTTCTTGGGGATCATTGCATAAGTTAGTTGTTCTTTTCTCTTAAGTATAACAAGCTTAAGGTTGGCTGTACAAAAGTATAGGTACAATGGTAATTCTGCCATTTGATAAGTGTTTCTGCTTGACAGGTAGCACCTGACCAAGGGAATAAATTACAAGATGAATAGAGCCAACTTTTCAACAAGTCATCTCAACAAAAACACATTTCAGAGTTTCAACTTTATGCAGTTGTAGCCCTCCCACATGAAGCAGTGTTGTGTAAATGTAATCTACAGTCTTTATAGGGCCACAGACATTTGATAATGTGATAATGACATTTTCATTTTAGTGCCTTTTTTTCTGAGTTTTTCTTGCTAAAGGAGTGGCTTTGTATTTTAACTAAGTTCTGTTAATGCATCCATAAGTAAACAAACATAATTAGTAAACAAGTTTAAAGTCAATTAAAAAGCAAGGCAATTATTCATTAAAACTGGATGAGAGTCAACTGGAGTGCTGAGGGAATATATTAGACAGAGCATGGCTGTATCTGGTAAACGTAAACAGAAAGACAAAAGAAAGAAGAAATGAAGAGACGGACAAGAGGCAGGAAAAAAACTGGTGAAAAAATGAAGTGAAAGAAAGCTGAAGTTAATAGGAGAGTAGTAGAAAAAATAATACAACAGAGAATTATCATTTTGTTGGATAGATTTTTTTTGGATGAATAATTGGTGCCAGTTTATATTTTATTACACATTTAGTTCTGAGTATTAGAGTTAACTCTTTCAAGATAATGCATTCTTTTCACCAGAAAGTAAATTTATTTCTTAAGAAACTCAGTTTCTCAGTTAAGAAAAACACTAGTAGGGTGCGTCACAGCCAGGTCAACAAATATATCTGTTAATAAATTCAGATTTCCTGCCCATATCATCAGATCACATAACTTGTTAACTTGGAAGGCAAGCAGACTGCAAAGACTGTGTACAATTTGCATCACACCCATTTAATTTAAGTACGTGGTTAGACTTAGGATCATATGAGGATACTAGGCTAATGGCCCTGGGGCCCTTCCAAGCCTAGCCAAGAGTTTATCCCCAAAAAAGAAACTACAGTCAGCACCTGTCACCCGTGTCAATGAGGGACACAGGTGGAACTCTTGGGATAAATGTGTGGTTTAACATCCACTCATCAAGGTTACACTTGAAGAGGGTCAGTGAGGTACTCTATTTGATGTGTATGGGAAGTCTATTCCAGAGATGGGGTAGCCTCTGGGAGACAAACCTGTGTCTCCAGCATGTTTTGTTAATCTTGCATATTAGATTTATGCCTTTTGAGTGGATAATGCATGAGGAGTTAGACTTACAGATATGGAGCATCTCTAGTAGGGCAGGGTCCGATATTGCCTTGTAGGCGAGACGCAGATCACTTCTGAGCAATCTGTATGATACCGAGCAGAGTGATAGTGATTTGAGCCTGTCCACATAAGACAGGTGTTAGAGACCATGGATTCTCTTTGTGAGGTATTTCTGTGGCATTTCCAGTTGGTGCAGGTGTTTAGAGAGGTACATATGAAACGGGGCATTATACTCAATTATTGGCCTAATGAGAGTGGAGTACAGAGAGGCAATAGCCTCCTTTTTTCTGGATGAAATCCCTTTACTTATGAGATGAACCAAGTAAAAGAATTTTCTGACCACTGCCATGGTTGATGAATGTGAGATTGTTGTCAACTTGAGTACCCAGGTCTCTCATCACAGGTTGTGTGCTTAGGGGGTTGCCATTGCTGTGATACTCAGTAGAGGCCGTGTTTTTGCTGGATGGTATGATAATACTTTTTTTGCATTTAACTTAAGGCCATGACTTTGAAACCAGTCATTTGTTGCTGTGAGACCGTCTTGCTGTATCTTAACATCATTTGGGGAGTCATTGACATGGTCTTTGCCTGAACCTCTGAGAAGTAGATGCTAAACAGTAGAGGTCTGAGGACAGATCCCTGGGGAACACCACTAGTGACAGGTCTGGTGTTGAGGTGGAGGTGCCTAGTTTGACCTTGTGGGTCCATGCAATGAGCCAGTTGCCCGTGCACCTGATGAGATAGATATTTATGCCACACTGGGGGACTGTGTCGAAGGCCTTGGCCAAGCCAAAGTAAGTTGTATGTACTGACTTTCCCTCATCCAGGGCCTTAGTGACAGTCTCAAAGAAGTCAACCAGGTTCAACAGGGAAGATCTGCCCTTGAGGAATCAAAACTGGATGGGGTCAAGTGCTTGGAGATTGTCTATGTCCTTGTTTATGCGATCCATAATAATATGCTCCATGGCTTTACAGAACAGACTTGTCAAGCTAATAGGGTGATAGTTTCCAGGTTCAGTAATGGCACCACCTTTGTGCAAGGGGAGGACAATGGCAGTTCTTCACTCTGCTGGAATGAAGCCTGTACTTAGGCTGTGGTTAAATAGGGTGCTCAATGGCAAAGCTAGTTCTTGCTGGATATGTTGCAGGATACTAGCAGGTCCCATGGAATGTGTGTTCTTTGCTTTTGATAGGGGCTTGAATCTACGCAGAGGTGAGGTGCAGGACAAGTATCAGGGATGTTGAATAGGCCTTTCAGAGGGTAGCGGGGGTGAAGCTTGCACTGAATCTATCTGCTAGAAGGTTGGCTAAGTCAACAGGATCAGTGTAAGTGGTACCGTTAAGTACTAATTTGGAACAAACCTAGGCTTTGCCATGGAGGTTCCTGATGTAACTGAAGAAAGCTTTGTGGTTTCCCTTTGTTTGGAGGCTAGTTTCAATTCATAATTGGCTTTTGAGGTTTTCACAAGTGATCTAATTCACTTGTTGAGGCTGTGGAGGGAGATTTTCCAATTTGGAATTTGTTCCTTTTTACCTTCCTTTTGTTGTAAAGCCTGTTGATAGAGGATGTCCACCAGACAGGTTTGTGTTTCCTTGAGGACCAGGTCTTAGTTCTGTTGGGTATGGCTGAGTCCATGTACCTATACAGATGCTTGTATACTGCATTGGTGTACTGTTCAGCATAGCTGTCTGCATTTTCTGAGGGTGCGGTGGTGTGAAGCTCCCTTAGGAGGTTATAGTCAGCTTTGGAGAAGTCTTTTACACTGCTTACAGCTGGGGGGAGTGGGTGTGATAGAAACTTTGAATAAGACAGAGTGATGATCTGATCTCACCAGGGAAAAACATACTATGGAAGTGGTGTAGTGGTCACACATGTTGATGAGAACCAAGTGCAGAATGTTATCTCCCATTGTGTGGGATGAGACAAGTTGATCTAGTGCATTAGACTTGATGAAGTCAGAGAATCATTGGGTGAGTGCATTATTGAAGGAATAGTTCACCTAGTCTATGGTGGGGTAGTTGAATTTACCAAGGATCAGGGTGTTATGGGGTACCTTGATGGATTCAAGTAGGTCCAGGTAGGAGGAGTGGGTGTCCTAAGTCATGGATGGAGGTCTATAGCTGGCTATAACTTGGATGGTTATCTTGCCAACTGTCAGTTGCACCTGGAGTAATTCCAATGCATCATGCTGGCAAACCATTTTGGAACTGTGCCTGTCCTTAATGAAGATAGAGACTCCATCACCCTTAGTCTTCCTGACCTCATTTTGGGGTTAGAATGTGTGGAATGAGATATAGCCTGGTAAGTCAGGGGTGCTCCTTGCAGCCCTGAACCAAGTTTCCATGACCACACAGACATTGTCATCTTCCAGTGTGAGGAAAGCCTCCAGTGAGTGCATTTTCAGGTTAAGGCTCCCAGTGTTAAGCAGAATAAACTTCAATTTGTTTTTTAGACAGATCTTTTATGTTGGAAAATTTGTCTTTGGGACATAGCTTAAAAAAGCACAATAGGGAAGTCAAGAGCTTTGGCCATGATCCAGAATTCCAGGGGTGACAGGTGGAGGCCATCTCTGGCAAAGCATCATGGCCTGTCAACCATACCATCCCAGGCAGGCAGATACCCTTGGAAAGACAGCAGAAACTAAGCCAATTGTTGAAGTCAATTATTTTTTGTTGGTATTGTGGCATCATTCTTGGTGAAGTTAGGATGTTGCTTAGGGCTAGGATCATACCTGCCTAGAACACATACTCTGAGAACATCTAACACATCTTTGAATTTTACAGATAGTTCTATTTCTGTGCATAATCCTAATATAAAAACTGCAAGTGGTGAGAAAATAAAATACATTTCTGACATGTTTTGGATGTTTTAGTTTTACCATCAACTTAGTTTTTCCTTATGACTGTACCGAACAAAATGATGTTAACTTAGGTCTTACCAGTAATTTACATGCAACAACAAAGCATTCCAGGTAATCCAAACATCTTTAGAACTGCTACTAACGCTATCATTTCACTAATAAATCATCATGTGTTAATTTCCAGTGTAGGGTGTTCTATATTTGATAAACAGTTGACAACTTGTTTTATTAGGATGTAAGACTCCCATGCTGATACACTTAGGATGAAAACATAGTAGCTTATAAACTAATGCAATTAGGGAGGTACTCTGGGTTAACTCTTTGATGATATGTCAGGTGTTTTCAGCTTCAAGAAAATTCACCAGCACTAACTGCAAATATAACTTGCTTTTCCATTAAACACTGTAAAATTTAATACTGTATATGGGAAGGAGATTACCCCCATCACTAAGATTTTGTTGTAAACATTTTCTATGGAACTGGTAATGCATACTAGTTGTACGTATTGGGTAACCCATTAGATTTTTGCACTACTTTATAGCCATTGTATTCACTGTTAACTTTACTTGCCAGAGCCTGCAGCAGTGAATGGCTATACCTCCTTGCACTAGGGCTCCATATTCTGCCTTTTTTAACAAGCTAGTCTATAACAGGGCAGATGAAGGAAGTTTGTTTTCTTATGCTTCCTGCTTTCAATGAGGAACATGCCCTCAGGTACTGCAATTGCATAGGTGGTGATGGAGCACCATTTTTAAAATCATTAACTGCTTTCTGATTTGCACAATCAGGGTAATGCAGTATTCTATTCTAGGCGAACAGCTGCTAAGTAAGTTTTAACACGAGTGTATTGGTGAACTGATGTACATTGTGGCTTTGGCTGGAGCATTGCTCCACTGGTGTCTTAAATGATATTATAATTAAAACTGCTTTTTCTTTGCAATCCTGTGGATGTTTAAAGGGTGTCAATTAATAAACTGCGATACTTAAGATTTGGTGTGTTGTTAGGAAATATTTCTCAGTGATTCAAAATGATTCTGTGCTCTGAAATCAGTATGTTGTATAGCTTAGATTAACAATGAACACACATTATACTAATAACCCACGGTTTGATATTTGCTTAAGTATACCTCATCCCTGTATTACTGAGCTATCTCTATTTTGTGTTAGCAGCTATTCTCTGAAACCTTTCTTAAATTATCATTTTTGCTGCATAGCCTTGTATAAATAATAACTGTGGGTATAAGCAGATTTTAAAAATTTCAGAATTGTGCAGCGAAGTACTATTTTCACCCTATCCCCTTCCTCTGTTCAAAATTCCATTGTTATTGTACTAAATTGGATGCCATGTATAAATTCCAAGTTTATGGTGATAATAAAAATATATGATTTGATAGGCACAATCAGTACACTTTGCAAGTAATTTCCTAAAAATATAATATTACTTTTCTCTCTGTTACCCTTACTGTATTGTCACATTAGCCAATAGAGGTATCCCTCAATTCATAATCCCTTTTCCATTTTTTATTTTTTGTTTACTACTTTTCAACATATTCAGCAATATATTCATCAATATATGTTTTCAACATACTCATCAATAACTTTCAACATACCATCCCCAACACCTCCCTAATCTAGTATGCAGATGATTCTACGATCGTCTGCACTGCTGACTCCCCCTCGGATCTACTACTTAAAACCCAGTCTGCTTTTGCAGTAATAGAAACCTGGATGCACAACAACCACCTGGTCCTAAATGGACACAAAACAAAACTATTTATCTTTACTCCCTCAAAAATATCCTTTAATAATTCCTCCTTTACTATATTCAGCCAGAACAATACCACAATTAAAGCTGGTCCAAACTGCCATCTTCATTATAACAACCCCTTTGAACATCACCCATCCCTGTCTAAGCATTCATCCAATAGCATTCCTAGGTTTCACAGCCAACCATAAAAGCATCCATAACAAACCGTCAGAGGTGCATGCCTGCATAGTATGTCATGATTCAGTTATACTTGTCACTGAAACCTGTTAAAAAAGAAAGCTGAAGAAATTGTAAAACCAGATTACAATATATTAAGACAAGACAGAACCTTCTAAAAGGAAGGAAGGATGGCATTTATTTATAAAAATACATTAAATCTTTCCCTAGATAAGCTCAGTCCTCCTGTAACAAATAACACTAAAATTCCTATATACTCCCTAAAGATTAATACTGACAAAGGTTTGTGTTTAATTGTAGCCATATGGAACCATTATTGGCACTACTGAAGAATTCCTCTGTTAGGCTCATAAGACACTATACTAGGTGACCTGGAGAACCATAGATAATGATAGTACTATGAATGCTATAAACCTATTTGTGCTTTCATGACTCATTTCTACACTCACCAGGTACAATAAAACACCTAACAGAACTTCCACAATTGATTGCATTCTTGCCTATTCCCCAAATAAAATCTAATCTGCTGTTTCCCTTCCAGATATCCTGAGTGACACCTGCATACATATGCAATAACACATCATAACGCTATCCAAAAACACTACTGCAAGCATACTCACAATCACTTCTATTTTCAGTAAACAGTTATTTATTTCCAACTGAAAATCAGTCAACTGGAGAGTGCCGAAAACACTGTAACTAGATGAAGCAGTAGGATTTTTTCAATCCCATGCTAAATGAACGTCAACCCTTCAGTCAGGAGAAACAAATCAATACAGACAAAGCAGGAAAACATGAAAGCAATACAACACTGCTCCTAGACATTAGAAATGCAAAAATCATAGCAACAGCACAAAAATGATCAAATCAGACAAAAAAATCTACTATACAAAAGAAGAAATTCCCAAAGCATTTTGGCTTATTATTAACCAGCAATTACACTACCCAACCACCACTCACCACTACTACTCAAGGCAATAGCATAGCCAACCAATTCAGTACCCACTTTACTCAAGCTGTGCCCCCATCCCTTCTTAACTCCTCTGCCTCTTCTGACAATTTACCACCTCTGTGAAAAAAAAAATGCAATCTTAAACTCTCTCACTCTCTCTCCAACCTGTTCTAACCACTATTATTACAAAAAAAAAAATATATATATATATACTCACTTCTTTGAAACTTAACACCCTTGCCTCTGATAATTTACCAGCTTGATATATCAAAACATCAGGTGATGCTATATCCAATTCCCATTTTAATAAATCAATAGCCATTTTATCCCTACTTTCAAAAGTACTTGAAATATATTTAGTCTCAAGTTTTCACCTGTATTACTGAAAACTCCCTTCTCTGTCCTGCATAGTATGTTTTTTATACTTATCATAGCACCACTCCCACTTTCCTGCTAAGTTTCTTAACCACTGTAAGGCAGAACAGAAACAAGGGCAATCTAGTCTCCCCTATTCATTTGTCATTATAAAGTCTTTGATACAGCATCACACTAAAAGCTACTATTAAAACTGTCTTCTGTAGGTTTACATGAAATCTTTTTATACTGGTTAACAGTTACCACTTAAGCAAATACCAGTCTATTAATTGACAAGATGACATCTCCTCCTTTCTCCCTGTCATGGTCAGTGTTCCTCAACAGGCAATCCTAAGTGCCTTGTTGTTCAATATATTCATAAATGACCAGCACATATCAACCAATCAAGCTACCATCATCCGATATGCAGATGATCAACATTCTTCTGCTCTGTTAAAAAGTTACAAAAGCTTAGCCAGGAATCTTTCTCATGCACTGAGACTTGGCTGACCACCTCACAACATCTCCTTAACCCCAAAACTCCAAATGGACCTTATACACCCCAACCAACTATCTTGCAAATAGAAAAAAAATCTCAATTCTTCCAACAACACTAAAGTACAGCTACTAAGCAATGTCACAACTCTGGAAGACATCATTGATGAAAACCTGAAATTTGACCACCATATGTAATAGGCAGCAAAGAACACCCACCAAAAACCTGAATCTCTCTACAGGGTCAATTAATACTCAACACAGAATACTAGGAAAAGCATTGCTTCTTCTCTGCTCATCCCAACACTACTCTATGCAGCCACCATACCACTCAACCTTTAATTGCCTTAACTGTCCTTACTGGGACAATGAAACAACAAAGTGGCTAAATTTGCCACAGATAAGAACTATAGATCTTACCACTGGCACTGATTTAGGGAACATCACTGACTAGAACTAAAACTTTTCTTAACTTGCTCACAATTGGTAACTACCCACAAATTCATATATAAATCAAATAAATGTCCAAGTATAAATAATATCCTCCATCACTACTCCCCTAGCAGAACACTTCGCTCTGCCAATAAAATGCTACTTATTTTTACCAAATTAAACAATACTATTCCTCTAGGTCTTGTGGCTTTGGCTGGAGCATTGCTCCACTGGTGTCTTAAATGATATTATAATTAAAACTGCTTTTTCTTTGCAATCCTATGGATGATTAAAGGGTGTCAATTAATAAACTGCGATACTTAAGATTTGGTGTGTTGTTCGGAAATATTTCTCAGTGATTCAAAGTGATCCTGTGCTCTGAAATCAGTATGTTGTATAGCTTAGATTAACAATGAACCCACGTTATACTAATAACCCACAGTTTGATATTGGCCTAAGTATACCTCATCCCTGTATTACTGAGCTATCTCTATTTTGTGTTAGCAGCTATTCTCTGAAACCTTTCTTAAATTATCATTTTTGCTGCATAGCCTTGTATAAATAATAATTGTGGGTATAAGCAGATTTTAAAAATTTCAGAATTGTGCAGCGAAATACTATTTTCACCCTATCCCCTTCCTCTGTTCAAAATTCCATTGTTATTGTACTAAATTGGATGCCATGCATAAATTCCAAGTTTATGGTGATAATAAAATATGTGATTTGATAGGCACAATCAGTACACTTTGCAAGTAATTTTCTAAAAATATAATATTACTTTTCTCTGTGTTAGCCTTACTGTATTGCCACATTAGCCAATAGAGGTATCCCTCAATTCATAATCCCTTTTCCATTTTTTATTTTTTGTTTACAACTACTTTTCAACATATTCAGCAATATATTCATCAATATATGTTTTCAACATATTCATCAATAACTTTCAACATACCATCCCCAACACCTCCCTAATCTACTATGCAGATGATTCTACGATCATCTGCACTGCTGACTCCCCCTCGGACCTACTACTTAAAACCCAGTCTGCTTTTGCAGTAATAGAAACCTGGATGCACAACAACCACCTGGTCCTAAATGGACACAAAGCAAAACTATTTATCTTTACTCCCTCAAAAATATCCTTTAATAATTCCTCCTTTACTATATTCAGCCAGAACAATACCCCGATTAAAGCAATAGCTCACTCTACGTTGCTTGGCATCACCATTGATGAGCATCTAAAATATGACATCCATATTCAAACAACCATCAAAAAAAAATTAGTTCTCCTTTTCAGACACAATCGCTACCTCACTCCCTCTACTAGAAAGACATTAGTTTTCTCCTATCTTCTACCTTCTCTCATAGACAGTGCCCCATTGCTCACCAACCTCCAACTTGGCCTACAATCCAAATAAGAATCCTGTTACAACAAAATCAGCAAATTCACCACCACTCCAAATATTCTTCCCATCACTGTCTATCCCACCAATCTCTTCAATGGCTAGAACTACCTAACTACATAAACCTACTTAAACTCACCACAGCCCATAAACTAATTTTTAAACCATCCATCTATCCTGCTCTCTCCAACACCTTAACTCCCTATATTCCTAACTGCTCACTCCGATCTGAAAATAAAAAAATGCCTACAAATCCACAAACCCTCCCAGTCCCCTGGCTACTTTTTCCTATCTTACTCCCTAGCGAAGTTATGGAAGTCACTCCCCTTCTCCCTATGAAACACCTCTAACCACACCATCTTCAAATCTCACCTACACACCTACCTTACATTTAAATGGATTTTCCCCTGCTCTTCCCATACATTAGCCCCTCCTCACTCATCTTTATTTTCCCAGCCATGTCTGCCTCTCCTCTTTCACAGCATACTTCACATACATCACCTCCAATCTGCCTATTCTGCTGGACTGCATTTTCTTCTCTCATTGTCATCAAATCTCTGATTTAAATTTTTCGTAACTGATGATGTTTAAAAATTACACTGCAAAGATTAATAGAATATAAGTCCACTGTCACTACAGCTACTCTGTATATTATGTTATTTCTTAACACTTGTTAAATTGGTTCTCTCAGTATATATATTCTCGCCATTATGCATGTTTTGTTATTCATTGTCATTGTTAATGGGGCTTTTCCCCCCTGGGCCTCCACTGAAAATGGGCTCTTCTTGGCCCAGTGGACTTCCCCGGTCATCAAAATGAAATAAATACATGTATTTTTTTGTTTTAAAGATGGGGTCAGGGTGTCACTTTAACAGTGACAATCATGTAGAGCAAAGATTCACATCACCAGGTGGGTAGCCCTGCCATGGCTGTTTTTTTCTTACCACACACTCACATGCACACTCACACCTATGTACAATTTAGAGTGTCAAATCCACCTACTACATATCTTTGGACTTTGGAAAGTAGGAGTTAACTGAAGCACCTGGAGAAAACCCGTGTGAACACAGGGAGGACAAGCAGGCCCCATACAGAAGGCACCCCAGATGAGAATCGAACTGGAGAACCTCTTGCTGACAGGTGACAATGTGCTGTCCTAAAACAATAATGGTATCCGAGTTGTAAATTTTAGCTATTATATACCCACACTTACTCTGAAAGTATTTTTACTTTTATTTCACAGAGTCCCAAGGCTGAAAATTGCCTGCTGCTTTTGTGTGTGTTACATACCTATACGTTGTTTTGCTTCCTTGCCCATAACCTACTTCCACGTCAGTCAGCCTGTTAATTTCTCAGCTCCTTTCTTTTTTGATCTACTTCACTTTTCTGTCTGAACTACATTATTTTATATCACACTCTTTAGCTAAACTTTATCTCCATTTTCATGTCGTTGCCCAAAATAATGCATTCTCTGCTACTGAGCCTCAACTACTAAAAATGTTACCTACATGTGTTGGAGAGTTTCATAGATTGCTGCTCAATTGAAGTTAGGTTGTGCTCCTAGTGCATCAGGTGTCCAGTCAACCATTCATTTTCTAGTATGTTTAAGTAAATATCTAAAGCATATCTTACAGTCATTGCAGCTGGACTCACAGTTGGAATGGGCAACATGGTAATGCACACTATCTGCTCTAACTTGTTAAGCCCTTAGATTCTTTGCCTATGCTATAGCTCTTGATACCTTCTTGTACTAGGGCTTCATAAATGTTTAGAAAATAGTCACTTATGGGGTGAACCTGCTCCATTTGCCCTTGCTGTGCTCAGGCTTAGTCGGATCCCCCATCTTACCCCTAAATACCACCCCCTATTTAAATTTTGCTACATACCTTCCCAATCACTGGCAGATATTCACCAATCCTATGTCTCTATATTCCCTGAAATGCTCCATAACTCCACCCACCAACACTGTACTTCTTCCAGTTATACTTACTCCAATCCAACACTGTCCCTACATGATACTCTTATATCACTCCTTTACTACATACTTATGCATTCTGTACTCTTTCAGCAACCTTTATCTCTCACCAAAGCCTTTATCACCACCACACAATATATAACCTATATAGCCTCACCTCATATTACAGACATCTTTCTCTTCAAGTACAATAGATCATCTACTACTTTATTAAATAGCACTGTTTTATATTACCTTTATCTTCCTTCTAGCTAGCCTCTGGTGCAAAATTCTACTTCGTCAGATAATCATATTACTATCTTTCACTTTTCTAGCCCACCAAACATCCTGTCAAGATCTTCTTCTTCACACCTACCAGACAAATCACTGTATAAGTTCACTACTACCAAACAATACCCACTTTCACTTCATACTAGCTCCAAGTCTTTTTTTACTACAATAGTTATCCATCTTTTCAAATATAGACATACCCACTTCAACTCCACCCCTTGCAAGTTAAGTCTCAGCATGAAGCTGTAATAGAAGCAACCCTATATATATTCCCTATGCTTCCTTTATCTAACATCATATGGTGACATTCATTCAAACACTGGTCCAAACTGCCATCTTCATTATAACAACCCCTTTGAACATCAACCCATCCCTGTTTAAGCATTCATCCAATAGCATTCCTAGGTTTCACAGCCAACCATAAAAGCATCCATAACAAACCGCCAGAGGTGCATGCCTGCATAGTATGTCATGATTCAGTTATACTTGTCACTGAAACCTGTTAAAAAAGAAAGCTGAAGAAATTGTACCACAAGATTACAATATACTAAGACAAGACAGAACCTTCTAAAAGGAAGGAAGGATGGCACTTATTTATAAAAATACATTAAATCTTTCCCTAGATAAGCTCAGTCCTCCTGTAACTCATAACACTAAAATTCCTATATCATCCCTAAAGATTAATACTCACAAAGGTTTGTGTTTAATTGTAACCATATGGAACCATTATTGGCACTACTGAAAAATTCCTCTGTTAGGCTTTATCTAACATCTCACAAGACACTATTAGGTGACCTGTAAAACCATAGATAATGATAGTACTACAAATGCTATAAACCTATTTGTGCTTTCATGACTCATTTCTACACTCACCAGGTACAATAAAACACCTAACAGAACTTCCACAATTGATTGCATTCTTGCTTACTCCCCAAATAAAATCTAATCTGCTGTTTCCCTTCCAGATATCCTGAGTGACACTTGCATGCATATGCAATAACACATCATAACGCTATCCAGAAACACTACTGCAAGCATACTCACAATCACTCCTATTTTCAGTAAACAGTTATTCATTTCCAATTGAAAATCAGTCAACTGGAGAGCACCGAAAACACTCTAACTAGATGAAGCAGTAGGATTTTTCAATTCCATGCTAAATGAACATCATCCCTTCAGTCAGGAGAAACAAATCAATACAGACAAAGCAGGAAAACATGAAAACAATACAACACTGCTCCTAGACATTAGAAATGCAAAAATCATAGAAGCAGCACAAAAACGATCAAATCAGACAAAAAATCTACTATACAAAAGAAGAAATTCCCAAAGCATTTTGGCTTATTATTAACCAGCAATTACACTACCCAACCACCACTCACCGCTACTACTCAAGGCAATAGCATAGCCAACCAATTCAGTACCCACTTTACTCAAGCTGTGCCCCCATCCCTTCTTAACTCCTCTGCCTCTTCTGACAATTTACCACCTCTGTGCAAAAAAAAAATGCAATCTTAAACTCTCTCACTCTCTCTCCAACCTGTTCTAACCACTATTATTACAAAAAAAAAAAAAAATATATATATATATATATATATATATATATATATATATATATATACTCACTTCTTTGAAACTTAACACCCTTGCCTCTGATAATTTACCAGCTTGATATATAAAAACATCAGGTGATGCTATATCCAATTTCCATTTTAATAAATCAATAGCTATTTTATCCCTACTTTCAAAAGTACTTGAAATATATTTAGTCTCAAGTTTTCACCTGTATTACTGACAACTCAGTTCTCTGTCCTGCATAGTATGTTTTTCATACTTATCATAGCACCACTCCTACTTTCCTGCTAAGTTTCTTAACCACTGTAAGGCAGAACAGAAACAAGGGCAATCTAGTCTCCCCTATTCATTTCTCATTATAAAGTCTTTGATACAGTATCACACTAAATGCTACTATTAAAACTGTCTTCTGTAGGTTTACAGGAAATCTTTTTATCCTGGTTAACAGTTACCACTTAAGCAAATACCAGTCTATTAATTGACAAGATGACATCTCCTCCTTTCTCCCTGTCATGGTCAGTGTTCCTCAACAGGCAATCCTAAGTGCCTTGTTGTTCAATATATTCATAAATGACCAGCACGTAGCAACCAATCAAGCTACCATCATCCGATATGCAGATGATCAACATTCTTCTGCTCTGTTAAAAAGTTACAAAAGCTTAGCCAGGAATCTTTCTCATGCACTGAGACTTGGCTGACCACCTCACAGCATCTCCTTAACCCCCAAAACTCAAAATGGACCTTATACACCCCAAACAACTATCTTGCAAATAGAAAAAAATTCTCAATTCTTCCAACAACACTAAAGTACAGCTACTAAGCAATGTCACAACTCTGGAAGACATCATTGATGAAAATCTGAAATTTGACCACCATATGTAATAGGCAGCAAAGAACACCCACCAAAAACCTGAATCTCTCTACAGGGTCAATTAATACTCAACACAGAATACTAGGAAAAGCATTGCTTCTTCTCTACTCATCCCAACACTACTCTATGCAGCCACCATACCAATCAACCTTTAATTGCCTTAACTGTCCTTACTGGGACAATGAAACAACAAAGTAGCTAAATTTGCCACAGATAAGAACTATAGATCTTACCACTGGCACTGATTTAGGGAACATCACTGACTAGAACTAAAGCTTTTCTTAACTTGCTCACAATTGGTAACTACCCACAAACTCATATATGAATCAAATAAATGTCCAAGTATAAATAATATCCTCCATCACTACTCCCCTAGCAGAACACTTCGCTCTGCCAATAAAATGCTACTTACTTTTATCAAATCAAACAATACTATTCCTCTAGGTCTTAGACTACTTGAAAACATAAAGTCCATTAAACTGTAACTAAAGAACTACCTAATAAAAATTGGCTATTGTATTGTTCCGCACCTGGATAACTTCTCTAATAACTTTACTCTTTAATACTCACCAACCAATGTAACTATAGAGCCTCTAATGGAGCCTATCTCAATTTAATTTAAATAAAACTGCCTTCTTACCCATATATCTCTTTTCAGCATCTTTAAATATCTTTATTACCCAGAACTACTGTATCCACTATTCAAACTTCTATATGTCTCCATTATCAAGTATTGCCTCCTTCACTTTACTGTAGCTATAACTAGTTTTTAACCTATCAGTCCATGCTGTATTATTTACATTATCAGAATGTTTAGTTAATTTGTGACTTCTGTATACTGTTTACATTATTTAAATGTCATATGTATATAATTTTTATTTAAGACAGTTGCATCATTCTACATGGCATTCAACTTATTTTTACTTTTTGTTTGTCTTTTTACTGGAGCTTTTCCCACTGGCCTCCATTGAAAGGAGGTAGGTTTTCTATCTGGACAGGCTATCCTGGTTAAAAAATACAAACAAACAAGCAATAAAGCAAGTAATCAAACAATAATCAACTAGCTAGCTAAATAACTAATAAATAAAGAAGGTGTTATGATGAAATGACTCAAACTGTAAAGGGACAATATCAATTAATTTTTATCATCTAAGTCTATGGACAGTTAGGTCAATGCATGTTTTTTAAAATAGTAGTTTCTGATTTTTGTCTATTGACTGGTTTAGTTTTTGATGTTATAATCACTGTTATTAAAAAAGGAAAATTAAATCTCTGGCTGGGTATCATGAACATACTGCAACATGTACACCTTCATGTACATCTCATTGTGCCTTTCTGGAATTCAGAAAACACCCTAAAATGATGGTGCATGCAGCTCTAACATGAAGACATGTAGCACAGTGTATGGTTTTCCCTGTGACCATGCTGAATGGAAATGAGGCAGTCCAGGGAACAGGTATGTGCTAATTAGTTATGGGTTCTCTCCTGCTCCCAGAACCATCTCCAGGAAGGCATCTTCACACCAAGCGATTCAAGAACTTACATGACCATATAGATCAGCATGACCTTCCTCAACTTGGCATGTTATAGAACATTGCCAAAAGTTCATGTTCAACTACGTGCCATATCTATGCTACAGAGATCATGAGTAATGACGAGACACCAGGAAGAATTTATAAGTGAATTACCTTAATGGCACTAATATTACTATTCGGATTGGGGTGGGGTGTATCTACTAGCCACTATGGATGCAGTATACTTAATTGTCTTAATAATCACAACATCCCTAATGGGATTGAGGGGTGGGTGGAACCATTAGAAACCAGGGAAGGAATAGAATATACTTAAGTGTCTTGAGTACACCAAGAGCAGTACAAGGAAAGGGGATGGTGGAATTCACTAGATATCAGTGATTACACTAAATTTAAGTAACTTAATGGCACTGACAGCAGTAGTGATCAGGGGCAAGGGATTCACTAGATACCAGGGCAGTTTCATAATTGTACATACTGTACTATGTTGATTGCAGGGGTACAAGCTAGCTACCAAGTGTATGTGAAGTAATATTATTTTAACTATTATGGGGGGGGGGGGTGAACATTGGAGATCAGAGAAGTCAGGGATCGATGTGGGGACTGTGGTGTGTGTCTTTGTATTCTGTGTACTTGTGTCCATGAGAGAGTGATGGAGAGTGAAGGGAAGCCACTGCCTACACAAGCAGAAGTTTACTACAGCAACGTGCAGATCAGCAATGATGTACACATTGTTGTAGTAAATGTAATTCAGAGACATGTAAATTAGACAAGCAATCATTATCTCATTGCAGCTAACATGCCTTTAAATGCCCAATTAACTCTTCATGTGAGCAGGGTCTTTAGGCCTTTTAATGAAACACTTGTCCTACTTTTGTCATGAATGTTTGAGTGGCATACACATTAATAGGCTTAGCGGGATCTTTTTATCTCATGAAAGAACAGTGACAGATAAATAGCAGACGCTTTTTCATGTTTTAATATTTATGACTCTAGATAAGATGGAAAAAGCTAGTATTGTTCAACACACACCAAACATTTTTAAATGAAAAAAATGTGCATAACAAAATGGAAGTGTGCTTCGTCTTTACTGACTAGAGCAGGAAGGAAAATAACATAAATAATGTTAACCAAGTAAAATAAATATTGTGCTTGCTTGTATGGTTAAAGAGTTTTTCAACCTCATTGTACAGATACTATTCACTTTTGAGAAAGTGATTCACTCTGAAACAAAAGTTCTACAAGGAAATAATGGTTAAAGTTTGAAATAATGACAAAGTATACTATTATTCAGTCTGTATTTATATTAGCATATTTATGGATAAATGGGAAATTCTGATATGGTAAAAGATACTTGAAGATTAGAGAAGATTTCACAGAGTGGCTCTTTGATTGCAATAGGCAGAAAATGTTTCTGCTAACTCTAATTCCAATTTTGATATGATATTGTAAAGATTTAGAATAGTGGTTGAATGTAAAGAAAAATGTTTGACATAAATGTATGTTATAAAGGAGACAATTGGTGAGAATTACTAATGTTCTCTCAGCTTGTTCTAATTGGCCAACTTAAGTTGGTCAACAAGCACAAAGAAGAGAATCTTTGATTCAGAGATAATGTAAATCTACACAGAGAAGCAATTACCATGATTCAGAGATAATGTAAATCTACACAAAGAAGCAACTAATTACCATGTCAAGAATCTTTGATTCAGAGATAATGTAAATCTACACAGAGAAGCAACTAATTACCATGTCTCTGAATCAAACACTCACCTGAATAAGCTAGTGATTTCCTTAGCAGCCTATGAATTATGGTAATATAGTTACTCCATAACACGTCATCATTATCAACCCCCTTTTTCCCCCTTTTTCTACACAGGAGTCATGGCATTGCATCACCTGTCACCAGCTCTCTCAATTCAATGCTGCTGTGCTAGCTTCTTTGATAGTCAAGCCTGACTGTCACAGGATTTCTCTCACATAATACATTCATCTCATTTCTGGACAGCCTTGTTTTCTCTTGCCTTCTTCCTGCTTGTCCAACATTTCCTTCACCTGATCATCTTCTGCTTTCCTGCACATGTGCCAGAGCCATCAAAATCTGTTCTCTTTGACCTTCACTGCAATTGGAGATACATGTGCTTCTGTCCTGATGTTGTCATTTCTTCATGTGTACGACAATGTGCATCCTACCATCCATCTCAGATACTTCATCTCCATCAAATCTAGCTTCCACAACTGTCCTGCTTTCACTGACCAGGATTCTGTACCATGCAGTAATACTGGTTTCACCACTGCTTTGCATACCTTACTTTTAACCTTTTTTGGCATTCTTCTGACATGCACTTCCCATGACACTATAACACTTCATAGGATCATAGGAAGTTACTAGACTATTGGCCCTGAGGCCTTTACAAGCTTAGCCAAGTATTTAGCCCATGTTCAGACAAGTCAGCACCCAATGCCCCTGTCCAGCAGGGACACAGGTGGAATCCCAGGGGTGTATTTTCTGTTCCCCATCCAGTTATCCAGGTTGCACTTAAAAGGGTTAATGAGATACACTGCTTGACATAGAAAAGGAGTCTATCCCACAGAAGGAGGAGTCTCTGGGACACACATCTTTCCCGGCAACAAGTCCTATTGATGTCACAGACCAGGTTGAGGTTGTGGGTGTGGTTTACTCGAGTGCCGCTTGACTTGTGGATATGCAGCAGTCCCATCAAACTCTGAGGTTGCTTTGTATGCCAGAGGTCACCTCTGAGGAGTCTGTATGAGACTGACTAGAGGGACAGAGCCTTTAACCTTTCTGTGCAAGGTACATGTTTGGGGCTCTGGATTCTCCTGGTGAGGAACCTCTGTGGTCTGTCTGGTTGCTTCATGTGCTTTGTGAGGCATGTGCCGAAAGGGGTACTGTACTCAATAATGGGTCTTATAAGGGAAGAATACAGGGATATTATGACCTCCTTGTCCCTGGATGTGATACCCTTACTAATGAGGTGGGACATGTAGAAAGCTTTCTGTACAATGGAAGCAATGTGGTGGTCAAAAGACAGTTTGCTATCAACCTGGGTGTCCAAGTTCCTCACAACTGATTGTATGCTTAGAACTTTGTTATTAATGTGATAATTAGTGGGGACATCACTCTCCCCAAAGGGTATGATGATGCATTTTTGGCATTCAGTTTGAGGCCATGTTTCTGGCACCAGTCATTTGTATGGGCAAGACCCTCTTAGAGGATGTCCACATCACTAAGAGAATTTATGACAGCACACAGCTCGCAGTCATCTACAAACCTGGTCAGCCATAGCCCACTGGTTTTAGCCTGCACCTCAGGTAAAGTATAGCCCAAACAGCATTTGCCTCAAGTCCAGTCCCTGAGGTACACTGCTTGTTACAGGTCCACTGCTTGAGGTGGCTTCCCCTATTTTGACTAGGTGGGTTCTATCAGTCAGCCAGTTTGCTATCCATCTGGTAACATATAGACTGATGCCTAGTTGACAGAGTTTAACTATTATACCTGAGTGGGGAATGCTGCTAAATGCTAGGAGTCTAAACATGAAACTGCACTCATAGCAAGCATTCTTAACCCTGTAAGATGCTGACATTTGTGCAGTCACAGAAACCTGGTTCAAAGCTGCAGACAGCACCCTGGCCTTACCTGGTTACTCATCCTATTATACATTCTGACAACAAACTGTGAACAGCAAAGTCGAGGGAGGTGGTGTTTCAATGTATATTAAAGACACACACAACTCCAGCCTGGTCAAACAGTATGATGCACAGGAGACACTCCAGGTGCAGTTAAGCATTGACAAGACCCCTATTCAAATCATAGCTAGCTGCAGGCCCCCAAATTTGACTCAGGATGTCCATTCCACCTATCTGGACCTCTTTGAATCTATCAAGATTCAAACCTTTACCATGATCCTGGATGACTTTAACTACCAAACCATAGATTTGAAAAACTACTCATGCCAGAACGCAAATGCCCCGAGATTCCTTGATTTTGTCAATGCAAAAGTCTTGGAGTAGCTAATTGATACACCCACGAGAGGTGATAATATCTTAGACTTGGTATTAACCAACATGAGTAACTACTGCAGCATCCCTACACTATCATCCTCCCGGGCATGATCTGACCATATAGTGGTCACTTTCAAAATCAGCATCTCCCCTGACCCCCCTCTAGTTAGGGACAAACAAAAAGACTTTTCCAAAGCTGATTACAACCTCCTGAGGGATGGTATAAACAACTTCACAGCCCCTTTCCCCTGTGTTGGAACTGACACCAATGTCCAAATTTAAACCAAAGTACTATACAAGCACTTATATAGATGCGTGGAATCAGGAATACCTGACAGGACAAAATCATCCTCCGCAAGGAAGAGTAAACCTGTCTGGTGGACATCTGCAATAAATAAACTATATAACAAAAGGAAAAAATTGCTGTCCAGGACCAAGAAGGAGCAGGTGCCCAAATGGAAGCAATCTCTCCTTAGCCTGAACATGCAAATAAGAGCACTAGTGAAATCCTCTAAAGCAAACTTTGGGTCCAAATTTGCCACATCTACTAGAGACAATCATGAGGCCTTCTTCACATATGGTGGCAATCTCAAAGGAAGCACCCAGATTTGTTCAGAGCTGGTGGTCCAGGACACCACATACACAAATGCTGTAGATATAGCCAACCTACTGGCTGACAGATTCAGTGAAATCATCACCTCTCTGCCCCCTCCCCCCCATTAGGAAATCCCCAGTACCTGCCCCTCTCTCCTTATCTCTAGGGAACAGGTCAACAATGCCCTCTCAAAGGCAAAAAATACTGTTAGTACATAAATGAATGGGGAAGGTAGGGAAAGGAATATGTTGATGAAATATATATGTCATGTTTTTGTAATATCTGAAAAGAAAGGTAAGAGCTTCAAACATACATAATATTTATGTTATAAAAGTGGAAAGGTATATATATATATATATATATATATATATATATATATATATATATATAAGATATGAAGAGTCAAAAGGGAAGATATAGGTTTAAAAAGAATAAAAAAGTCAAAAGGGAAGATGTAGGTTTGAAAAGGATAAAATTAGATATCCGTTATATGTGTCGACAGGTTGCATGATAGGAAGAGTTGGTGTCAGTTTTGATTTGATTAATTTATACCTAATTTCTAATATTTTTATTTTATGGTATACCTTTACATCTTCCCACTATGCAGGTTTATATAGCAAATTGAATATGTATTTCTAGCATGCATTTATATAATTCTAGTAATAGAGATCCCTTTTCAGCATTGACACCTCCTTTGGAATCTATAACATCCACCTTAAATACTAGCAATGCAGGTATACGGGACTAAGCCAAATGGTGGTCGATTAGGAGTGCTAAATCACCTAACTACCACTGCATTGCACTGCAGTCACTGTTGGAATATGTCACTTAAGATTGGATAGAACCAGCTGGGTTCTTTCTTTGCTGGCATTAAAAAAAAAAAAACTTAAGATATAAGCTACTAAGTCATGGACTAACTATAAAACACATGCAGACAAATAAAGACATTCATAGGAAAGCCATTCACTTTTTTCCAAAACACAGTTCTTTGAATTAAAGAAATTCAATCACAGTGTTTTAAAAATGCTGTTTTCCCTTTATGGAGTCACAGAAGAAAAAAACAGAATGCAGCATCTTAACATTTTGCAACATTTCTCAATGTAATAGTGACCTCATAAGTTGTTATAATAAGTAAAACACAAATTTTTCGCATATGGCTTTTTGCACTGCTTCTACCTGATCACATATCCATGCCAGATTCTTTTAGAAAACATAATCTATGCTAAGTATCACAGTTTTTTTTTCTCTCTTCATAATGTTATCATAATTTTAGGAAAATATGATTTCAAATGTGGATTTATTTTTACCTCTTTTATTGAAAATGCCAAATGCTCTTGAGACTGGTCCTGATGAAGGTGCAGAAAACGTAGTCTGAAAACAATAAAAATAAAATATTCAACAGTATTAAAACCATTACCTTTCACATCTGAAATATTAAATAGGCATCAAATCTATTGTTGGCCATTGCATTATGTATTGCAAAAGCAAATTTGCAACCTCACTGCTTTGTTATGTCCTTTGCATAATCCTTAAATATAAAGTATCTATTAAATGTAATCAGTGGAAGAAAAGGAATCATAATAAATGTTTTGGCTGTCATAATTTTCCAATGGAAAGTGCTAGAACAGTGCACTATGTAGATCAACCAAGATGAACTGCAAATGAATAAAAGTTTCATATGATGATGATAATGCCTGTTGAATGCATGTGCTGGCATAAAATAACAAAAAATATATATTTTAACTCTTTAGCAGATCTACGCTATAGAATGGCTCACCTCTAGCAACCTACATATATCCTTACATTCCATAGCATATTCTGAAAAATAAAGTTAAAAAGCATAACACAAACAAATGTAAATAAAGTGCCATCAGGAAAAACAGTGCAAACAGCAATTATATCAAGGAAAAACCTTCTTTACAATGATACTATTCATTACATTTATGGTCTTTGCTTCAGTATTAAAATATATTATAATGCATGCAAGTCCACAATAATATTTTCTCTAAAATGTCACAAACTGTCATATCTTGCAAACTGTAAAACATAGACATATGCTGTCAGAAAAGATTTGATAGCTATACATAAGTTTTTATCTGACAGTGAGAAATTCCTGTTTGAGTGCATGTTTACTGAGATATTTACAGAAATATAAAACATATCCTTAGCTGAGTAATTAACAATGTAAGTAGCACTGGATATCTCCCAAGATATGCAACTTAAACTGTAAAGATCAATGGCAGCTTTTGACAACATTATCTAAGGTTAAACATGATGCTATGGAATAACATGTCAGAGACTTGGCTTTGGAATACTAATTACTTATATAAATATTGCTTTGCTTCATAGGTAATTACAAACAACTAGAACAATACTTCCAATAGAGTAAGTGGACACTGACATATTTTTTGTCTGTCACCATAGAATTTCACACTGAGTAATGTGAGCTAGAATGCATTGTTTCTGCATGCAATAAAAATAATAAAATGTATGCTAAAGTATTTTGGCAAAGAGAAGATTGCCAATCATTCACAGCAGTTAGTTGGTCAGGTTGATAAGTACTGGATTGGAATAACCCAAGTGTATTTCCAAAAGTTATGAATGACATATCATATGTTCTATATTTACAATAGTAAGATGTATGATGTCATGTTAGGAGTGACATATGCAAGCAGTAGGTACTAACAGAAATGCCATTAGAACATGATAATATGAAGAACATCTGAGAAGTAAATGCCTGACAAAGCAGTTATGGACATTACATATGTTTCATATCTGCATGAATATTGAAAAGCAGTGTGATCTACAGATCATACATCATTTGGTATGGCAAGATGGGCAGCATGCTATTGTTATCTATTTATTTATTTATGTGTTTGTTTGTTTGTTTAAGAGGACAGTACAACTGTGCATATAGTCTGCCCTTTTGAACAGAGACCTTGGGAGAAAAATTCAACATGAAACAAAAATGCAGAAATGATAGATACACAGAATTCATAAATAAATGTTTTCTTAAATGATATTATAACATTTTCAAATAGAACAAATAGTACAATATGAACAAAGACAACAATAAACCACAATATGAACTATAACAAAAGGAGTGTGGTTATGAAAATAACAACTTTTGACAACAATTTATATACAAAAAAGTTCAAAGGGGATATCATATATTGAAATCCAGGCAAAGGATCCACCTTATATAAGCATAAACACCTAAGAAGTAACAGAGTAAAAAGTTTGATTTATATTACATAGACTTTATGAGAAGATGGAATAAATTTAATTAAGAATGGAGATGAACAAGAATATTATAGCCTACATTAACTGAATAAACTAAATAGCATGTCAGTACATTCAGTTCATAAACCTTTATGTTTCAGGGAATTTGGCAAGAGATTTCATGCCTTAATGTATGCGGTCACTAATTTGCAAAACTGCAACCAGTTCATGGAATTCAGATCAAGCCAAATTGTTGAGTAATGCAAATTTTAAAAAATGAGAAAGCCATAATAGAAATGCTAAGGTTTTTATTATTTAAATTGTTTGGAGAAATGTGGAGAATGGCAAATTGCTAAGATTGTCAATAATATCAAGATGCCGCCGTTTATGACTAATTATATTCCATTATATTCCATAAGTTATTAGGAAATTTACAATACCAAAATACTATACGAGGTCAGTATCCATCTTAGAATCATATAAGCACTAAAAGTAAACATGACTTGCATATAATACACCTTTTTGAATGCTGTGAATTTAATGTTTGGAGACTTTGCTTTTTAAGAGATTCATCACATAGGGAAGTAGGGAGGCTGGAACTATAGGGAGAGAAGTAAGAGTTAAGAGAACTGAAATGAGATATTAATTTGTAAGTTGATGATATGGGTTTATTTGATTTTAAAGAGGCCAGGGAGTTATAGTTAATTTTATCAAAAGCCTCAAAGGCAACTTTTGCATTATGTTTTGTTTTTATGTAAGTCTAATAGGGATTTCAGTGTTAGAGCCTAATCACTAGTCTGTTTATGTTGCATAAACCCATCTTGGTATTTGTCAATGATTTGAGGAAGAATTAATTTAGCATATTGATATATACCATAGCATACAATTTGATGTCAACATTGATGAGTGCGATGGGTTTGTACTTGCTGCAGTCAAAGGGTCAGTGATTAGTTTATGAATTAAGATAGTTTTTGAATTGTTAGGGTATAAGTCTAAAAAACCCTGGAAATAATATTATTAAAGACTTTAACAAAGTTTTTGGGTAAAATGTAAAACATTTATAAAATTCAGGTAAGAACACTTCCAGAAGGGGGGCTTTACTGGTTTTAAGACTTTTAATTGCATCTTTCATTTCTAAAATTGTAATGGGTTTTGATAGATACATTTGTTGGTTGGTATGCAAAGTAAAAAATTAATGGAAGAGAGATAGCTAATATTATTATTATATGATGCCTCAACTGAACTATCATTGTAAAGGTTTCCATAAATATCAGCAAATATTTTGGAATAATCGGCATTAGAATTATAATTTGTATTTTTTGTATTTAATTGAGGACATACTTTTTGAAGGGTGTTGGAGTTTGGTTAGTCTTGGTAAGAGCTTGGAAGGAAATTGTGTCCATTCGGAATACTGTGCAAAAAAAATGATGGTGCCCTGTGTGGCAGTGGCTGCTTTGGCTTGACAGAGAAATGCACATTATTTGTTTTATTTTATGTTGAAACCTATGGGAAAAAAAAACAGAATCAGGGGCAATCTCTTTTGATGGGATGA
This sequence comes from Protopterus annectens, assembly GCF_019279795.1. Taxonomy (NCBI): domain Eukaryota; kingdom Metazoa; phylum Chordata; order Ceratodontiformes; family Protopteridae; genus Protopterus; species Protopterus annectens. The sequence goes on from NC_056729.1 coordinate 1,083,034,198, forward strand.
CACTATTGCCAGCTGACATGAAACAGTCCCTCTGTGGTAAATCACGAGAAGGGAGTGTTTGTATTTATATAAACAACAACTGGTGTACCAACTGTGAGCTGGTTACCACCCAGTGCCTCTGAGAACATTGAATTCATGTCTCTAAACTGTAGACCCTTCTACTTGCCAAGGGAGTTTAGTGGTGTGAGCATACAGCGACTGTTTATATCCCTCCGTTTGCCAACACCAATGAGGCACTGGCCACATTTTACCAGTCCATTAATAATATGCAGAACAATAATCTATCTTGTTATAATGCTAGTTCCTGCATACAGACCACTGTTAAACAGAAGTAAACCATCAAAGAAACAAGTAAAGGTATGGACAGAGGGAGCAGTTTCAATACTATAATATTGCTTCAAAAGCACAAACTGAAATGTGGTTAACGAGGTGGCTACAGTGAATCACCACATCAAACTACAGGAGTATGCAAAGTCTGTGATGGTCTATATCTCAAAGTGTGTGGATGATGTGACAGTCACCAAGAGTATAACCACATGGATAAATCAGAAACCCTGGCTGACGTGTTAATTGAGCTCCTGAAAGCATGGAATGCTGCACTCAAATAAAAGGACAAGAACACTTTCAGGAAAGCCAGGGTGAAACTTAACAGAGGAATAAAGGAGGCAAAGTGTGCCTATGGTCAGAGAATTCAAGGTCACTTCTATGACCTGAGGAACTCCAGGCATCTATGGCAAAGGATACAACATATAACAGACTACAGGCCTCCTTCCTGTCAATGTGGTGACAACACTGTATTCCTACTGTACATGAGCTTAACATCTATTTCAACAGGTTCGATGAAGGAAACAATACCCTGGCAACAAAACTGCCCATCAAACAAGGTGATGAAGTGCTCTGCCTCAACCCAGCAGATGTTCAGAGGACCCTAAGCCAAGTATATCCTAGAAATGCAGCTGGTCCCGACAACATTTAGAGGCAGGTGCGTAGAGACTGTGCTGCTCAACTGTCAACTGTACTCAGAGATATATCCAGTACACCTCTGTGCCAGGCCACAGTACCCAAGTGCTTCAAGAATACAGCTATCATATCAAGGTTTTAATTTCCTCATTAAGTAGCGGTGTAAGAATTTAAGTCCAGATGTATGATGGTCTCCTATCAGACAAAAGGAGGTTTGGGTTCAAAGTAAGAGTTATTCTTAAGTGATCTAAAACAAATCTTGAGTCTGTGGAGAAGTTAGTTATCATATTAAGGAGAGCAGTGGATACAAGGAAAAAAATCAATCCTAGAGCAAGACTTATGACAGACAGAGTCAATTGTAAATGTTGAGCTATTGGTAGAGGGAGCAAAATCAATTGAGAGATCAACTAAGTCATGCTCAATCATTAAGTCTAAAATGGAGGAAGATTTGTTTGGATAATAATAACTTGCATTTGATGATCTATCTAATACAGGGTCCAGAACTGAATTTCAGTCTCCTCCTAACTGAGGGTCCAGAACTGAATGTCAATCTAGCCCTAATAAGAAATAGCATTGCTTGTATTTATTTTTGTTTTAAAGATCATAGACAGTAGCAACAAAAGCAAATTGCTTAAACCAAGGATCATAAATATTTATTACCATTATTGGTTTATCAAATTAATTGCTGGTAAAAGTAATATAGCATCACCTGCTATCTGGGTCAGCATCCTTATTCAGTATGTTAATGTTTAATATGAAGTTAATAAGAATAAATAAATCTGCTGTGTTGGTATATTTTACTGTTGATATAGTAGGGTCAATCTATTTTTTACAACTGAGATACAATTGATCTGGTAACATATGGGTTGAATTAGAGATTTCTGTAATTTTGAGTTAAAACTTTTATGGAAATACAACTTTCTCATTATATGACTGAAGACCCTTTATATTCCAGGATTTAATTATTATCTGATTAGTCATAGTATATTATTAAAAGGGTTGAGTTTGTTGTAGAAAAGAAAAATAAATAAAGCTTCTTAAGAAATACTTTATTGGCAAAGAAAAGATGAATTTCTCTGCTAAATAGACACACATATAAGTAATGTCATGAAATTTGAGTGAAAGTATATCCAGTGAGATACAATATTTCCAAAACAAAAAGATAAATGTATGGCTCTTCCCCTTAAATCTTTGGGCCTATACCTATCTCTAGTTGGGAAGAGACATCGGCTAAAGCTATAATGAGACAAATAACATCAAACGTACATTTGAATAGCTTCTATAATGTAAGCGTAATACAAATTAAATACATTCATTTGCAAACTTAAATTATAAAAAGTATTTCATGGTCAACATATACTAACCCAATTAGCAGAAACCAGCTGATGGACACAGCTATGTAAGACAACTGTATTGTACAAAAAGCAATTATGTGTACTATTTGAGGAGACATATAAAATGAAAAGGAGTTTTACAAATTCAATTTTAATATTTTCAATCAAGAGTAATAGTCTGCATTTAAAAATATATTTGGTCAAGAAATAAAGTGAAACCTTTTTTTGTAAGTTCATCACCAACTGCTCTGAAGAAGAGTATAAGTCAAAATAATTCAGCATAAAGAATTCCACATAACAAGTGATTCAAAATATCAAGGACAGTTAAACTAGCAAATACTCACTTTTTATTGATTTATTTGTTATTTGTTAACCGTCTTAGTCTGACTGGGCAAGAAGCCCCTTTTCAGCAGAGACCCAAGGAGAAAAGCTCCAACAACATAAGCAAAATAAAACAGGACAAGAGAAAATATATATGCACAGTGAAATAGCAGAACTCATAAGATGTACTCAGTGTAAACATATTTCTAAATACAATTTTAAATGGTAACATATATACAGAAAGTAGGATCACAGTTTACATTTGGCATTTGTCAACAAGTTAAAATATGCAAAGCATTTAACATTTGACAATAAACAATTGTTGATTTTGTGGAAGACTGAGTTCAGGAAGAGGAAGTAGGGGTAAAGTTTACCAGAAAGGCATAATGTTGAAGGGAGAGAAAAAAGCAAGAGGAACAGGTCAGGTTGGAGTAAGGCAGGGGCAAGTCCATGTTTTGAGCATAAAGTCTTTTTGCACTTTTTTTTTGAAAGTGAGAGTGCTAGTGGTAGCAATAAGGTCAGAAGGGAGTTTATTCCCGGCATTAGCAACTGAATAACTATATAGAAGTGCACCTATGTGTTTTGTGGGCTTATATACTTCTAGGAGATTTTAGTCAACACTGCAAAGACAGTGTTTAGGAATATATGGAGAGGTAAGGGTAGGCAGGGCAGGGCAGAAGGAGGGATTTGCTAGAGTACAGTGTGTGAGATGGAGTTGTGGAAGTAAAAGTTGCTTATGGGCTTCTGGCCATTTTAGCTTTTGTACAGCATTGCAGTGGTGTGAGCAGTAAGGAAGGTTTGAAGCAAATCTAGACATTTTATTGTAGGTAGATTCAAATTTTTATGCCAACTGTAATAGTTCGGGCTTAGTTAGTGTATAGCCACATAGAACATGTGGTTCATTTTATATTTTATGGAATGAAGTTAAAAAATTAAAAAAACCAGAAATGAATACAAATGAAAAAAAAAAATTATAATAAAAAAATATAATTATATACGCTATAAATTTATTTACACCAGTTCAATTTTTTTTTTTTATGAGATGGTCCCCACAGAAATCAGGGGGTGATGGTGGGGACTAGAGGGTAGAATTGGAGATTGTTTCTGGCAAATCATGGAGGCTAATAGGAAATCCTGGTTTAAATGGAAAATATTCTATTATTCCTGTTTTGAAACTAGATCAGCTAAAGCTTTTTTTTTTTTCCTTGTCCATGACACATTTCTCCACTGGGGCATATATATATTTAGTTATAACGCCAGGTTTTAAATTGTAGATTCAAGTTTGGCCATGAGGGTGGTTTGTAGATTAGTGAGTCTAGGTGCAGCATAGAAGATGGTAGGCAGTAGAAAAGTTTGCACCAGAGAATGTTTAGTGTCATTGGTCAGGTATTCTTTATTCTTATATAACAGGCCTAGTTTCTGGTGAGTTTTTTGATGGCTTGTAAAATATGGATGTCAAACTTAAGCTGGTTGTCAATAATAACACCAAGAGTCTATTGTGAGTTGTGAGTTTTGACTGAGATAGTGGTATTATTGAGAGATCAGACTGTGAAGGAGTTTTTACAGTTTTGTAGAGATTTGGGGAGGAAGAAGAGTTTTGTTTTTTTAGGCTTCAGAAAGAGTCCATTACTGGTTAACCATTTTTCAACAGATAAAAGTCAGTTTTGAGTAAGGGACAGAAGGTGAGAGAGATTATCAGAGCAAGATATGATAATGGAATAATTACCCTATTGGATAAGAGAGGAGTGAGGCAGGCTGTGTGAACATTATTTGTAAAGATGTTACAGAGTAGGGGCCCTAGTATTGAACCTTGGGTTACACCAGTATTAACAGGGAGGAAAGGGAGGAGGCGGATAGCCATCTGACAGACTGGAATCTATCAGAGAGGTAGCTGGAAAACCAGAGTATGGTAGACTGAGAGAGATTAAGGTTTGTAAGTTTAGATAGAAGGAGACTGTGGGAGACAGTGACAATTGCTTTGGATAAATCGAGGAAGAGACTACAGACTATTTTCTTTTCATCACGAGCTTTGGCAATGGTCTGTGTGAAAGTTAAGAGAGCTGTGACAGTACTATGGTGGGGATGAAAGCTGTGTTGTCTAGGTGTAAGTAGATTCTCCTGTAAAAGGTGTTCAAGGATTTGTTTATGTATGCATTTTCTATAATTTTGGCTAGGGGTGATAGTATAGTAATGGGGCAATAGTTGGAGGGGTATGTAGAGTTGCCTCCTTTATGAAGGGGAATAATATAGGATTTCTTCCATATTTTAGGTTCAGTGTTTTCTAGACTGGATTAGTTGATAAGTATGGAGACAAGTTAGGCGATGGTGAGAAATTGAGGGAGTAAGTTGTCGCAGACGGAGATCATGACTTATGTTTAGAGAGAAGTGATCTGATATAAGCAATGAAGGTGGGTTTCAGGGAGACAATAGGGGTGGAGGGGGTGAGAGGGGATCAGTAGGTGGAAGATTTGCATTATTACTAGTTAGATGTTTGATAGAGTCAACAAAGAAAGTGTTTAGAAGAGTAGCCATATGGAGGTCTGAGCTATTTGGGCAAGGATTAGGTTTAGTGGGCTTACCTGTGTAAAGGAATTTATTTATATTGTTCCAAAATATCTGGGATTAGAGTGAGGATTATTTAGCGGTTTATGATAGTATTGTCTTTTATCATCATTGATGTGTTTTTGGTACAGTTCCTGAGTTCTCTATAGGTTTGAAGATGTGTTGGCAGATTAGTTTTTTTCCAGATCTTCCGGGCCCTATCTCTTTGTAGCATAAGGGTATAAGTGGGTTGTGATAGCCAGGGTGAGAAATTAGTTTTTAGTCTGATTTTTCTCATAACTCTCTTAACTCACCCTGAGTTAAAACAAATGCTGATTGCATTTCCACATTACTAAATTTCATGAGTAGCAGCTTAAGACGTAAGTACCCATTGAAAATAATAAGATTATATTGTTAATATTTTCAGAAATTCAGAACAGCTATAGACTATGTTTTTATGAGGACTGAATTTATCTACATATTTGTTTTTTCTTTGCTCCTTAGTCATATCCCCAAATCATTTACTTTTCCTGGCAGCTTCTTGTGTGAATCTGAGTCAAAGACCTTGCTAAAGTCCTGCAAGATTACACTTACTGGCACTCCACTGTCAGATTCACCTGTAACCCTGTCATTACATTGGAATAAGTCTGGCCATGGACCTACTTGTTTCCTTCCTAGAGATTTCAATTCTACAGAAAAGTTACAAGTATTCACTTCTGTATTCTCTCAATGTCTTTCCCTGTCTATTGTTAGGCTAACAGACTTATGTTTCCCTGGGATTTTCTGTTCCTTCCATTGTACAAAGTACCACAATAAAAAGCTCTCACTCCCCTTCTTTATCCCTTCTTCTATCTCATTTTTCACTACTTATAATGTACTTCCTCCACCTCCCCACCTTCTACTTTCTCTTTATTGCACGCATTTCATATTGACCTTCATCTCTTTTGCCTTTTTGGTCTTTCTGTCCTCTTCATGTCTTATCTATAATGCTGAGTGTTCCATCCCTGACTCAGTTTCATAGCATGTTTGCTCCCTATGTTTGCTCCCAGTTTTCTAACTCAACCACCTTCTCCACCAGCCCCCCCGGCATAACATAATTCTGCATTCTAAAAATGTTTTTCTTCATTTTTTTAATTCTCCCTCCTATTCTAAACCACTTAGTTACATTATTATGGTTGGTTAATGATGCCTTAACCAGGACATGCAAGACACTTTCTAATGTAGTTTAAACTATGTCCAGGAATTAATTACTGTGTAATATATTCCTGTACCAGCTAGGTGAACCACCTCACCATCCAAGAACTTAATCAACCCCCATTCCCTGGAACTCCATTTGATTATAGCAAGAAATAAGAATATGTTTTATATATCATATTTACCTAATGTATGCATACAAAATAATTCAAGTATGGCTATTCACTGCAAGTTTCATCAGCTCCTATATCACATAACAAAATTAATCAAAATGTCACTTTCAAAACTTTACTTTACTGCTGCATACTTTCTGCAAGGCTGGATCACACAGCCCTGTTACGGCAAAGGAAGACTACAGTGTTTCTTGGGTTTCAACGTGATTTCCTTAATGTGGGGATGCTTAATATAGTAAGTTACAGTCTTTAAACTATGAGGTGCCAAACTATGACATTGCCAGTATACACAACGTTCATCTTTAAAGTTATATGACTTTATAGACATTACTGTACTACAGGAGAAGATATATACGAGTTCTTAGAATGTGAAACATAATGGATATGAATGTGATTAAGCAGTGAATAATCTTGATGGCAGAAAAGTTAAGTCATCAATAAAGCCTAAGTGGCATTTTAGGGAAATAAACAATTTCCAAACTGTTAGATGCAAACATCACAAAGTGAAGAGTACTGCTCTCCCTGCTGCTCACAACCATTTGTACACTAATTACGACTTTTTTCATTCCACCACACTAAAAGTCACAGTAAGACTTATATGTCCATAGGTGTGTACTAGGCTAATGGCCCTGGAGCCTTTAAAAGCCTAGCCCATAGAAGTGCCCAGGCATCATGCCGCCCGATGTTAGTTCCTAGTGCCTCTATCAAGTAGAGCCACCGGAGTGATCCCTGGGGTGAACTTTCTATTTCCCATCCACTCATTAAGATTTCTCTTGAAGAGAGCCAGTGAGGTGCTCTTCTTGACATGTATGGGAAGTCTATTCCAGAGCATGGGCAGTCTCTGGATGAGGAACCTGTCCATCCAGCATGTTCTGTTGATTGTGGTAATGAGGTTGGGGTCTCTGGAGCATGTGGTGCGGTGGGATTGGGATTTCTTTAGGTGTAGCATTTCTAACAGGGCTGGGTCAGACATGGCTTTTTAAGTCAAGCAGAGATAGTCTCTAAGTAGGCGATATGAGACAGAGAATAGCTGGAGTCTTTTGAGTCTGTCCATGTAGTACACGTGTTTAATGCCTAGCATTTTCATGAAGTACTTCTGTGGCCTCTCCAGCTGTTGCAGGTGTCTAGTGAGGTATACGCCAAATGGGGCATTATACTCAATGATTGGTCTAATGAGGGGAAGAGTAGAGAGAGAGACACACACAATGACCTCTTTCTTCCTGGATGCAAAACTCTTGGTAATGAGATGTGCCACATAGAAGGACTTTCTGACCACAGTGGCAATGTGGTGGTCGAAGGAGAGGTTGTTATCAACCTGTGTTTCCAGATCTCTTATAACACCTTCAGTGGGCTCCCATTAATGTGTTAATTAGTGGAAATTGAGTTTTTACCAAAGGGGATCATGACACATATTTTGGCATTAAGCTTAAGAACATGGTTTCAAGACCAGTCATTGGTCTCAGTGAGGCCTTTCTGTAGGATGTATGCATCACTTGGGGAATAAATAATGGCTCCCAACTTGCAGTCATCTGCAAACTTAGTCATCTAGAGTCCCTTTGTGTAGGCCTGGACTTCTGAAAAGTAGATGCTGAACAGGAGAGGTCCCAAGACCCACCGCTGTGGGACTCCACTCGACAGTCTGACTTGGAGCCTACTACTTTCACACTGTGTGTTCTACATGTGAGCCAATTTGCAATGCACCTAGTGATATAGGGGTTGATGTCTAGTTTGGTGAGTTTATCAATAATTCCCAAGTGAGGAATGGTATCAAAGGCCATGGCCAGATCAATGTAGGCTGTATGCACTGCCTTACCTTAATCCCACAGCCCTGGTGACTGACTCAAAGAAGTCAACGAGGTTAAGCAGGCATGATCTCCCTTTCACAAAGTCAAGTTGAATGGGGTCTAGAGTTTGGAGATTTCCTATATCTTTGTTAATCAGGTCCATGATGATGTGCTCCATAGCATTACATATCAGACTAGTCAGGCTAATGGTGTGATAAATCCCAGGGTCTGCAGTTGCTCCCCCTTTATGGAGAAGGATGACTGTAGCAGTGAGCCATTTGGTAGGTACAAAGCCTTAGATGAGGCTGTGACTGAACAGGGCACACAGATGTGGTGCCAGTTCACTTTGTAGTTCATGTAGAACACAGCCAGAGATATTATCAGGTCCCATGGAAGCTGTATTCTTGGCCTTGGATTTCCTGTATTGTGATTGGTTCTTTAGGAGGGGAGAGAGGGGTAAAGTTGGCACTGAATCTGTCGGTCAGTATGCTGGCAATATCTGTTGGCTCAGTATAGGAGGTGCCAATCTGGGCATTGCCGTGGAGCTTTTTCATATAACTATAGAAGGTTTTGTGATTGTTTTTAGTGTCTGCCACAATCCTGCCTTCATAGCTGGCTTTAGAGGATTTGATGAGGGATCTGAACTTTTTGTTGAGGCTTATAAGGGAGTTTTTCCAGTCTTGGGACTTCACCTTTTTCTGCAAGAGTTTCTTCCTTCTGTTGCAGAGTTTATTAATGGCAGGGGACCACCAGACTGGCTTCCTATTTTTGGAAGAGAGTGTCTTGGTTCTGTTGGGTATGGCTAGTTCTATGCATTTATGTACATGTTCGTAGAGTGCATTGGTGTATGATTTGGCAGTCATGCAGCTATTTTCCCTTGGCATGGGTGCCTTGAAGTTACCCACCTCTGTTTTTAGGAGTTCAAAATCAGCTTTGGAGAAGTTTTTCAAAGTGGTTACCTTTGCAGGGGGTATGGGTGAGATGTGGATTTCCATGGTGATTTGTTTATGGTCAGATCTGACCAGGGAGGGACTGACTACTGGTTTAAAGCAACAGTCACTCATGTTAGTAATAACCAGGTCAAGGATGTCGCTTCCTTTAGTGGGGGTCGGAATGAGCTGGTCCAGGGCATTGGAATTGATGAAGTCTAGGAAGCATTGGGCCAGTGTGCTGGTGCTGGAGCAGTTCTCCCAGTTGATGGAGGTTTAGTTGAAGTTTCCTAGTATGAGAGTGTTGAGTTGGACCTTGATAAATTCCAGGGTACTTAGGAACGTGGAGTGAGAGTCTAGGGACATGGTTGGGGACCTATAGCAGACTACGACCTTGACCGCCATCTTACCCAGTGTTTTCCCTTGGGTATCTCAGATGTGTTATGCTGGGCTACTAGTCTGGAGGTGTGGATATTCTTTATGAATATGGAGACACCACCGCCTTTGGAGCTACGGTCCACGTTTCAGGGCCGAAAGGTGTGGAATGAGGTATAGCCTGGTTGCTTTAAACCAGGTCTTTGTTACAGTACAAATGTCGATGTTCTCCATTCTGAGGAGTGCTTTGAGCAAGTGCATCTTGTGATTTAGACTTCTAGAGTTGAGCAGCATGACGCTCAGATTGAATTTACTTTTAGCTGTTACGGTGGTAATTTGATCTTTGGAACAACACCTAAAAAAGGCACTATAGGGGTGGCAAGAGCCTTAGCCAGTACCCAGAAACCAGGGATGACAGATGCAGACCATCTCTGGCAAAGCATCGAGGTCTGTCAATCATGTCATCCCAAGCATATAGATACTGGATCCCCTTAGAATGACACCAGAAACTTAGCCAAATGTTGAAGTCAATCATTTTTTTGTTTGTACTGCGGTATAATTCTGGGTGATGGTAGGATACTGCTCTGGGTTAGGGTCATACCTCCCTGGGTCACAAATCTAAGAGCTCTACCATCTCTCTGTACTGTAGTCCAGGAAGGTGCATCTCAGGTCATTCACACCTACATGGACAATGACAGAGTCATACTTGTACTTGTTGTGGAGTGAACTGAGTGCATGTTTTATGTGTCAGATTCTGGCACCTGATAGACAGCTGACTGTTACCTTCTCCTTATTCAACCTAGTGAGTGGGACATCTGTATGCCTCACTATTGAGTTACCTATCATTAGTGCATTGGGAAAGGTGTTTAGGCTTAGGTTGAGGGGCACACTGTGGAGGTGAGTTATATGTACTGTGCATTGTGCTGTGTTATGGTGGTTGAGTGCATTTCTGTCTTGCAGGTCTCTACTGTTTGGGTAAATTTCTATTGAGACCCTCCAAAAAGGTGGGTGTGTGGTTTGTGTTTTTATGTGAGAGATGTGATGGTGGGTGTTCTGGAGGGCTATATGTTCCATGTGGTGTGGTGCAGGTGTTGACCTTCTCCTCTTGACCAACTAGTCGAGTCTTGGCTGGAGAGTGTGTAGCTTCCACTTTGATGATATAAGTGCATCTCTCACAAGTCTGAGTGTTGAGAGGTAAGAGGAGAGGGTTGTCTGTGTACATGAGGCAGTTGCTACACTGCCTCAGAATGCCCAAGTGCACCAGGTTAATAGGAGAATGCACAGCTAACTACCCTTTAATCATGCCAGGAGGGGTGGTCATAGCTACTAAGTACTGGAGCTATTTCTGTGAAGAGCAACTAGTGCTGATGGCACTTAGGTGTGCTACAACACTTGCTGCAAAAACCTGTTGAAGTGCAAAGCAATTAAGCTATCTGAAGTGCAAGAGAGAAAGACCTAGCAAGATTCAAGGGAAAAAACTGAAGAGCAGACTTTCTGGCACCAGTAATAGTTTACCTCAGCTCAGCACTGCTAAGCAGAGCTTAATCCAGTGTAAACCCATGCAAATGATGGTTTTTATCATGGAACTAATCAATAAAGACATAAGGAGTCTTCAAACACTGGACCCATCTCAGTTTGGATTCATCAAGGGCAGCCCAACCTGGTGGACAGTTCCTTGAAAAAGTCAACAAAACAATGGATGAATGTAAACCAGTACACATCACATACCTTGACCTGGCATAGGCTTATGACACAATTTCCAAAATGGGCATAGTAGAAAATCTAAATAAACTTAGAAAATGCCCCTACATTACTCACTGGAATGCCAAATGGTTCACAGGATGCAGTAGATTAAACAAAGGGAAACAGATCAGTCACCAGTGGAGTCCTCCAGGATTTGGTGCTGGGTCCTTTCCTGTTCGGCACTTATTTCTTTGAAGTAAAAGCCAATAGCAAAGGGCTCTGGCTGACTAAGATTGCAGATGACTGCAACCTAGGATCAGTTACTGGATCCCCAAAATGACTTAGCCATCCTGAAAGAAAGAATGTTTGTCCTAAACAAATAACTGGTGCCAGAATCATGGATTGAAACTAAATGCCAAAAAATGCATTATTGTATCCTTTGGGAAGTCATCTACCATGGGGGGATGTACCACATTGACAATATGCCCCTGAGAGCTGACTCAGTTGTTTGGGATTTCGGAACCGTATGTGGATAGTGGCTTATATTTCAACCAGCATGTGTCCTTTTTTGTAAGACAGTTGTTCTATACTGCACAGCTTTCAAAGGGATTGTGACTAGATCTAGAGGTGTCATTGCCTCCTTTACTCAGCCACTCATTAGACAAGTGACTGAGTATAATGCCCTATTTGTCATGTGTCTATCCAGACACATGCAACAAGCAGAATGCCCACAGAGATAACTTACTAAATGGATACAAGGCCTAAATAATATGTCCTACATGGACTGCCTCAAATTCCTGTCACTATACTCAGTATTCTACAGACTGTAAAGATGTAACTTGTGTCTGGCCTCCTCTGGCCCAGTAGTGATGGACCTACTGCACATTAGCAAATCAAATGGCAGTAGAAATAGTCAGTTCAGGAATCTAAACCTTTTTTTGCAATATCAACAGAATGATTTGGACAGACAGGTATATCTCGCAAAGGATACCACTGCTCTGGAATAGACTCTTCATCGAAAGGTAACAGAGCTCGTCCTTGTCCATATTCAAGAGAAACTTGGATCTCTGGATGAGTAATAGAAAATTTACCCCAGGTCTGCTCCCTGTACTACTAATGGACAGAGACAGTTCCTATATGATTTATCCTATGTTTGGGTCCCGTCAAATTATCTATGTTATGATACCAGCTATTCTTACTAGGGATAATATATAATTATCAACAATGGCATGGATAAGGCCACTCAAACACAAAACAGGATAGGTTACTTCAAGCCCCAAAAGGGAAATTAGCTAGGCTTAAAATGGTCCAAGAGGGCAGCTAGCCTAGTTCTTAACTATGAAACTATGAATTTAACTGTAATACCCAAGGTATTGACTAGGAAAGTATTCATGCAAACAAACTCTATGCATTTGCAAACAAAATGGGAAGCTTAAAAGTAAGCAAGCCTGGTAATTCACATAAATAAATAAGAAATACCACGAAAGAAAGAAAAATGCTTCTTACACAAAAAAAAAAAACTTAAATCAAAGTTAAAATTAAAAGCTATTAAATGAATTAAAATGTACCATCAAGAAAGCAAAGACATGTCATGAACTTAGACTAGCTTTAGAGGCTAAAAACAATTATAAATCTTTCTTCACTTAACATTAAGAAACTAAGGAATAACAGCCAACATCCAATTTGGCATTTCCTGCTCTGATCCAAGAGATACAGCCAACATATTAGCAACTGTAACCACCAAAACAACTATATAACATATATCATCATATTGAAAGAACATATGCTAAAGGTACTCTCCAAAATGAAAAATTAATCAACCATAGGGCATGATAGTGGGCCTGCTCCTACGGCTATTAGACCTGAGCTTAGCCACTGGTTTTGTCCCAGAAGTAGGGTGCACAGTTCTTGTGATGCCACCTCACGAAGGTGGACCTACCTCTGACACCAGCACTACATACCCCTTAGAATGACTAGTCTCATCTGCAAAGGCACAGAGCATATTATAACTGACATAATTAATTATGTCAAAAATCCTATAAGGCTCAAACTGCAGCAGTTTGTTTTGTTAAAGGTACATCCTGACTAATGAATCTGATCAACTTCCTTGAGAGTGTAGCATAAGCTGTGGATAATGAAGATGTCTTCATAGCACAACCCAGTCTGTCAAAGATGCTTTTGACACCATGTCTCATGTTAACATAATAAACAAGTCAAATGAGCTTTACATTACCCTGCCATAGTTAGATGGAAACTAAATTGGTTGAAGGATACAACCCATGTGGTGAGCATAACAGGTACATTCTCAGTAAACATTAAGGTGACCAGTGGTACTCCACAGCACTCTTTGTTGGAACCCCTACTACTCAACATGTACTTCACAAATCTGTGAATTACAAATGGGAATCTCTGCTAATCAAGTTTGCAGACAGCTGTAAACTTGGTATCATTCTCAAGTCTCACAGTGCTATGAAGAATCTCCAGATGGAACTCACACAGGTCAATGACTAGTGTTAAAAAAGGGCTAAAACTAAATGCTAAAACTGCAATATAATTGCAATTGGTAAACAATTCCTTCATCTATATTACATTGCAGACAACATCCACTTTCAAAATAAAATGTGATGAGAGACCATTGAAGATGGGCAGATACTTGCCTTGCCTTTAACCACCACATTGCAAAGGTGTTGAGGAAATCTTTTTACTTGGTGCAGCTGATTGTGCAAGGTATTATGTCTAGATCTGAAGAAGTTCTTACTTCTCTGTATTCTGATTTAATCGTGACAGTTATTGAGTACAATGCCACTTTAGAATGTATCTTTCTAGGCTTATCAAGCAACTAGATAGACCCCAGAGATTGCTAATTAAAAAGAGCACACGCTTAAGAAGTTATTTAGATTGTTTTACTTTGCAAGGACACCGTGCTATAGTACACAAATGTCTATTTATTTATTTATTAGCATTTGTTTACAGGGAAAGTCCGACTGCGCAAAGCCCCTTTTCAGTGGGGGCCTGGAGAGAAAAGCTCCATATTACATGCTTTGAATGATCAAACAGTAAAAAGATATTAGAACACTCAATATTATATAACTTGGCAAGTGACTACCATGTTATATACCCTTTACAGTATTTATATCATGTTAATCTCAAACACAACTATAGGATGTAGTATATCCAACATGTAAAAGTCATGCATATCAACAGTATAGTCAGCATTAGTTTACAGTGCACGTACATACTCCCACTGAAATTTTAGTGCACAAACAGATAAAGTATGTGCATATTTTATCCAAACAGATAAAGCCACATAAAACCCAGAAACCAAGTGATTAGTATTGTAAAAGTTTGAGAATTTAGAGACATTGATTTGATTGCATGAGGTGGGAAATTAGTAATGTGTTGGTGCAAGGGCAATACTGTTATAGTGAGAAATACGATTTCATTGAGATTGCAAATTATTGTTGTGATAAGATTTAGAATAAGAATGGGTGATGGTAATGCAGTTCTTAAAAGGGTAGAACTCTTGCTTAAGAGGTACATCTTCAAAGAGATTTTTAATGGTACTTCAGATTTTTGCTGGGATTCAGTTCCATAGTTTAGTGCATAGACAGTTACCATTATAAATTTAAGACTTTTGAATGAGTACTAGGTGTTGGTTTAGTGAGCACTCTCCTCTGGGATGGGGTGAATAACTTGCTAGTGGGAAGACATCTATCTAGGGTCTGGAGGACAATAATGAATATCACTATTAGCCTGATCAAACATACAATGCTAAAATTCATAAGTGGGAAAATGTGAGCTACTAATGTTAGTCTAAGTTAGCAGCATTATCAGACAAAGCTTTGGAACAAATGGATACAAATTTAATAGAGCAAATGTTTAAATTAAAACATATAATGAGATGTTTAATGTATGAAATTCAGTAAAGGTATATCTTCAAAATATAATTCAACCTAATAATGCTATACTCACTTTGTAGATAGCTTTTGCAAATTGATGTTACCCTGTTTAACTTTTATGATTGATCCTCCTTACAGGAATATGTTGATTTGTGTAAAGTTGGACTGCAGTTATTTGAAATATTGAATTAGGTCTCATTTTCTAGCCTTTCACTCTATGATATGGCTAATACATTTAAATTATAATAAAAATACTGACCACAAAAAAAAAAGATAAAGAAAGCCAACCCATCATGGTCAGCTTCTGATCATGTTCAATCACATTTGGAAATCCGGAAATTGGTGACAATCTCTGATAATTAACAGCTACACTATCATTTGACAACACTTTTCAAGCTACTGGCCTGGGTAGCAAAATGTTTTTCTCAAACCACTCAAGTGGCAGCACAGTAGATTGAAGGAAAAAAATATATGTCTTTGCTATGAATGAAATCTGTAACCCTGAAGATCCAGAAATAGCAAGGACTATAGCCAATCAACCCAGACTAAGACATAACATCCAGTGATAGTTACCCTAAAATACAAACCCTGGAAAAAAAACTATCAAAGATTTTGCAGAAGGAAGTTTCATAAACTCACCATATTTGCATGCCATAATATGCCAAATCCACACTTCCACAAACATAAAAAAATGCAATAGACTTCACACATATTCAAAGACCACTAAGTCTCATGACCATTCATGTCTTATCAGTACCTTTTCAATTACAGCCATATCTATCAGTCCTAGAGTAGATTTGAGGCAATCCATCCAGTCATCTAGGTTATGCCTAAAGAGAAATAATGAGCTGTACTACGTAACATGCAGGGTAGTTTATTCCAGAGATTTGGGAAATACTGGCTTATACATTTTCCACCATATTGTTTTTAATCTTTTGTTGAAGATTTGTGTCCCTGGTTCTAGTATTGATGGAGATATGGGACTTGTGGAGATAGAGGAGATCTCTAATAGTGTGGCAAGTGAGGCAGAGATCTTACCTCAAAAGTCTGTAAGATGCTCAGAAAAGGAATACAGCACCCAATGTCTCTTGGCAGCTCAGGGAGTTTGAGCCTGTGATCTTTTGGGTTAGGAACCTTTAGAAACTTTTGTATTGTTTGATGTATTTAGTGAGGTATATCCCAAATGGGAAGTTGCACTCAATAAATGGACTGATCTACCTCTTTTAAATTTTGATGGTATAACTTTGGTAAATAGCTTTACTAAATAAAAGAATTTTCTGACAACCATTGTCACATGATGGTCAAAACAGAAGGAATTTTCAAAGTTTCTAGGTATGTGCCTCCTTTTTGTTTTTCAGTGGTGTGTTGTCTATATAGTATGACAAAAGGAGAGACTGTCAACCAAAACTGGATACACTTTTTAGCATTTAGTTTGAACCCATTTTTTCTACATCGAGTTTACTAGGAAGAGTTCATTCTGGAGGGTGTAGATATCAGGGGGTATTAGTTTGCAGTCATTTGCAAACATTATTAGCCAGTGATCTTGGCTAACTGCTTGGAGATCTAAGAAGTAGATGTCAGAAATTAGAGGTCCAGGCACAGAGGGGACACCACTAGTTACTGTTGTACTTTCTGATGAGGTGCCTGCAACTCAAACTATGTAGGTTCTGTCTTTTAGCCATTTTGTTATCTATCTTCACAAATGTGAGTTAAATTTTAAAGAATTTTGCTAACACACGATGCCAACATGGAGAATAGTGTCAAAGGACATGGACAGATAAAGACATGCCATGTATACAGAATGGCCACCATCTGCAGCATCTATAGTCATTTTAAAAAAGTTTACCAGATTCAGTAAACGGGACCAACTCTTCATGGAGTCAAAATTTTAGGGGTCAAATCTAATAAGATTCTCGATGTCATCGTTTATGACTTTAGTTTTAATACTTTTTATGGTTTTGTAGATGATGCTTTTAAGGCTGACAGGTCTGTAATTGCCTGGGTTTTTTCCAAGGCCATCCTTATAGAGGGTGCCACCACTGTAGTAGCAAAATGACTTGCTAAATGTAGGTTAAACAGTTTAAAGAGTATGTCTGAAAGGCCATGTTTAACACTATTAATAAAGCAACAGGTATATAATCAAGTACCCTGAAGGAAGTATTTTCAATCTTTCTCATTCAGTAAATGATTTTCAATGATAATTGGGGAAGTGAAGGATCTTGCAGAGTGACCAATGATACAGAAAATACTGCTGATTAATTATAATAGTGGGAAAATGTGTGCTATAATTCAAGACTTATGAAATAAGATTTTAATGATATAAAAGAAAATTCTTCCAAGTTGACCTGTGCTAGCCTTCTAAAGGTGGAAAATATTGAGCTGATCAAGCAGCTAGCTCCACATGCTGCCTGTGCATTGGTCATGTGACTGATTAGACTTTGAGTTTTGTGTATAGATTTGATACAAAGACTAGCCTTCTTCTGGGAGCTTGGTTTCAATAGTGCCATTTGTCTACATCTTTAAAGGACATTTACAATTTTTAAATATCTTTCTCTTTAATATCAAAAATGCACTCAAGGAGTCAAAGAAATGCTTACTAAATGGTATAATTGGCCAGTTCAGGTTGGTCAGTTAGCACAATGGTAAGTCCTCATTATCATCTGATTACCATATCCTTGAACAATAGTGCTGTCAGACCTGACCACACTGTTCAACCTAGTAGTTCATGCATTGTGTTAGCAAAGGGACACCTACACACACACACACACACACACACACACACACACACACACACACACACACACACACACACACACACACACACACACACACACACACACACACACACACACACACACGCACACGCACACATGCACACACACACACACACACACACACACACACACACACACACACACACACACACACACACACAGAGGCACCCTCATTTATAACCCTAGAAACATGCATGCACATGTAAATGCACATTGACACACTAACATCTTTCCCACTCATGCCTGCGCTGAACTTCCCTGCAATACAAATACTCCCATAGGAGCTAGTTTCACTGTGTGTGCGGTATTAACTGGAAATTGTCCACTTTTATTAAGCATCTGTTGGATTGTTTGTTTCTGATAACTTGTTGCAGTTAAACTCTTTTTTCTAGAGGCTCCTTTAGCTGTTTAAAACTTTCATTTAAAGGCTCACTGCTGCTTTTGAGCTGTGAGAAACATTTCTGCAGTTTGTTCTAAGTAGTGGAGATACTTGTAGCATTTCCATATTCAGGCTTGTATTGGGGCCTAGTGTTTGTGGAGGCTGTGTGTCTGAGCACATATTCAGGGACATCTTGGTTTAGCCAAAGCCATCAGGCATTTCAGTGAGAGAGAATTGTTTGAGGTCATTGGCTGACTGAGGTCACCTGGACTACAGCTTAGACTAAGCACCTCATTGGTTCTTTTGAGATTTCTTTCTTAAAAGCTGTCTCAGGTTTCAACTTTCTGTTACCTAAGAAGTTCAGTTGTGAGTGTTCATTTCACACTGAGCTAATCAAAGGAAGGACACTGAGGAAACTCGGAGCTATAATATATAACATTAAGTATCCTGTTTTTTGTTTATTTTGTTCTTTATTTCTTTGTTATTTATAGCACTTTGTGTACTGTGTATTTTTCTAGCTAGTTTCACTGTGTGTGAGGTATTAACTGGAAATTGTCCACTTTTATTAAGCATCTGTTGGGTTGTTTGTTTCTGATAACTTGTTGCAGTTAAACTCTTTTTTCTAGAGGCTCCTTTAGTTGTTTAAAACTTTCATTTAAAGGCTCACAGCTGCTTTTCAGCTGTGAGAAACATTTCTGCAGTTTGTTTCCCACCCTCCCTCCCTGTTGGTATAGTGTTTTTATAGTTGGTGGCTTTGCAGTTGCCCGCCACTAGTGTAAATTTGATCTGGGACCCTCTTCCCAGTCTAGCGTCATTACCTCATTCTACCCAGTACAGGGAGAACATTTGAGAAGGCCAATCAGCTTAGTTTCTGCTACTCCGTTCTCTCTTTCCACTAAAAAAAAAAAAAAAAAAAAAATTTTCTAAGCTTGATTCCTGCCTTTCCTGTGGGTAGTCTAGCCTGGATATAGATTTGCTGTGTCCAGGACTATTTGTAGGCTTCTAGGGCCCAAGCCTTTCTGTGTTGGAGGGAAGCCTTCTAGCTTAATTTTGTTTCTTAGAACTAGCCAGTTTTTTGTTTCAGCACTTGTTCAGAACTTATTGTAAGCACTAAATAAGCTACAAATTACTACAGCACAAAACTTTCCTCACTGTCTAGAGGAAAACAGTTTCTAGTACTTAACAAATAAGCACCTATCCAGGCATGTCTAAGGGTCAGCCCCCAGTGTTTTCTCCTGTCTACCTGATGAATCTGGGCATCTTGGGGCAATGCAGTAATTGCCTCATGTACACAGACAACCCTTTCCTCCTACCACCCAATACTACAACCTGTGAGAGATGCACTTATATAGCCAAACTGGAAGCAAAGCTCTCTTCTCCCAAGACTGGACTAGACAGTCAAGAGGAGAAGGTAAACACTTGCACCACACCACATTCAGCAAATAGTCCCTCAAAACCTACACCAACAAAACACACACATAGAAACACAAAACACACACCTACATTCACGGAGGCTCTCAGTAAAAACCTGCCCAAGCAACAGGGACCTCCAAAGCAGAAACACAAGCAACCTTCACCCCCCAACACAATCCAAATGACATATAGCCCACAAACTCAGTGTGCCACTCAACCACAGCCCATAAGGCATAACAATGTACCCAACACTCTAGTCATAGGTGACTCCATAGTCAAGGCACACTGATGTTCCACTCACCAGGCTAAACAAGGAGAAAGTTACTGTCAGCTGCCTTTCAGGTGCCAGGATCCGCCACATAACACATGCACTCAGGTCACTCCACAACAAGTACAAACTACCACCCCATTAGCCTAACGAGCCTGGTCTGCAAGGCTATGGAGTGTATCATCATGGAACTTATAAACAATGACAATGGTAATCTCCAAACTCAGGACCCCACCCAGTTCGGGTTTGTAAAAGGCAGATCATGTCTCCTAAACCTGATAGACTTCTTTGAAGCAGTCACCAAAGCCATAGATGAGGGTAAGGTGGCTCACACAGCCTATCTAGATCTCGCCAAGGCTTTTGACACCATCCCCCACTCAGGAATTATAGATAAACTCACTAAACTAGGTATAAATCCCTATTTCACAAGATGGGTTGCCAATTGACTCACTGACAGAACCCACACTGTGAAAGTAGCAGACTCCAAATCCAGCTTCAGACCAGTGACAAGTGGAGTACCACAGGTTTCAGTCCTGGGTCCTCTCCTGTTTGGTATCTACTTCTCTGAAGTACAGGCCAATACAGAAGGTCTTTGGCTAATGAAGTTCGAAGATGACTGCAAACAATGAGCCATAATCAAAACTCCAAAAGATGTGGACATCCTACAAAAGGACCTTGCTGAGACAGATGCCTGGTGTCAAAGCCTCAAGCTCAATGCCAAAAAGTGCATTGTCATTCCTTTTGGTAGAAACTCAGTACCCATGAGCTACCACATAGGTGGTAGTCTACTTAACATCGAAAGTGTGATAAGAGACCTTGGAACACAGGTGGACAGTAGTCTCTCCTTTGATAATCACATTGCCACAGTAGTCAGGAAATCCTTCTATGTGGCACACCTCATCACAAAAGGTTTCTCATCCAGGAAAAAAGAGGTCATTGTTCCCCTCTACTCGCCACTCATTAGACCCAATATAGAGTGCAATGCCCCTTTTGGTATGTACCTCACAAGACATCTACAACAGCTGGAAAAGCCACAGAAATACCTCACAAAGAGGATTACTGGCCTCAAAGAGATGCCCTATGCGGACCGTCTCAAAAAACTGCAGCTTTACTCCATTGCATATCGCCTCCTCAGAGGCGATCTCTGCCTAACACACAAAGCTATGTCAAACCCAGAGCTTTTAGACATGCTCCACTTAAAGAAATCCCAATCTCTATGAGCTACACGGTCTAGGGACCTAAACCTCATCACCACAATAAACAGAACATGCTGCAGGGATAGATTCCTGTCCCAGAGACTTCCCATACTCTGGAACAAACTACCTATCTATATCAAACAAAGCTCCTCATTAGCACTGTTCAAGAAAAATCTTGATGATTAGATGGGAGATAGGAAATTCACCCCAGGGATCACTTCTGTGGCTCTGCTCGACAGTGGCACAGGAAAATAATTTTCTTGGGTGGCGAAAGCCAGGGTACCTTTGGCTAGGCTTATATAGGCCCTAGAGCCAATAGCCTCGTACCTACCTATGAACCTATGAATGGGTGACCATTATGCTTTTACAGTGTTCACTTTTTCCTCCTTGACTAAAATGTTACTTGGACAAGTTCAGATGGGTACACTGTGATCCATTAACATTTTTGAGGACAGCAAATTGCTAATTAGCATTAGCCTCTACTCCTGGCTGCTGCATTAGCATGTGACTTTGCCCTTTGGACGACTTTTCTCACTGAGGCTCCTGCAAGAGTAACCTGCAGTGGCAGGGGAGTCTGAATAGAAAGGCCTAGCACAACACAAAACTTTTTCAAGCAAAGGCTTCTGCAGTAGTAAAAGCCTTTTTGAATCCTGTGGATAGTATTTAAAGAGAACGTTGGAATCTCTCGCTTAGTTATACAGATATGCAAGCCAGTTTAAACAGGAATTGAAGTAAGAAAGCATCATGTAAGATAATTTGCATGTCTAATTTATGAATAATTTCATAGTTGTAATAGTTTCATAAAAATGGATTTACAGTTTAGTTATTAAGTGCTTCATCATGTAGAAGTTAAATAAGATTTGGAAAACAAAACATGTATATAGGAAGCTGCAAAATTATAATCGCAAACATTTTAATTCAAAAGTATTAAATCAATATAAAAAACGATTTACCTTTGTTTTTTGTGTACTCCAGTTCCGTAATGGTATTCTTTTCATTAAAGCTTCACGTACCTATTATCCAAGAAAAAGGAAGTGTTAGTATTTTTAAATGTAATATTAATACAAGTCACTAATGTCAAATCCCAGCATGCAAACAGTTTGCCCTAGATATTACATGTGTTTCTACATACTTAATAGAGATACAATAAGTAAAAAACAAAATCTTGGCAGTAGAATTATTTGGCTCTACTGGTCTTGTCAAAAGAAATGTGTTTTACATGGATATTTTGTTATTATAGCATTTATTTACTAAAACATTAAAATAAGATGAAATTCAGTCCGCTAGGTCTAGTTTTGTTACAACAGTGGCAGGGGAAAGGAACTTGTACATTTATTCTCTGCTTTACTTTTCAAATAAATTTCAATCTAGAATTTATTTGAAGGTCATTACTTTTCAAAAAAAAAATAATGTTTTTCTCCACTGACCAGAAGGTTCATATGGCCTTTCCTTTTTAGATTTCACAGCAATGAAATATGGCACCCTATTAGAATCTCAAGGTTCTTTAATGCGTGTTCTAAAGCTCATTAAAAATAAGTGCAATCCATAAAGCACAACAGGGAAGACAGAAACCTATTACACCTGAAAAGCATTTTTGCAGAGGGAATTACCTGTGCACTCCTGGCATGTAATAGTGCACTCCCTTGTATCCATTACTACTTTTAAATAATGAATTTAAGAATGCTGCACATTTGAGATAAAGCAATACTGCAAGATACAATTATTTCAGAGTTAGTACGTATTCCTTGTATTCACAATTTAGTGAGGATCCCTCTTACTGGACTTATGCATACAATAAGAACTCATGAAATTAAATAAGTAAGCAGATTCATGCATTCATTCATTCATTTCTTCATTTCACTTAAAATAAATTTGACTGAAAGCCATTTTGTCAAAAGCTGTTGAAGTTTAGAGATGGTATTTTATGGTGCCATTATTGATTACGGGTACTACTTTAGAAGATTTTGTGCGGACTGGTAATGTCCACTGTCAAGTTTGCACTCAGATGTGTAGACATTTGCGTTTTGTGTACCAGTACTGGTTCACAGTGTGTGGTGTTTTCTATTTACTTCATTGTTATGTGACTTTATAGTTAGAATATACATTTAAGAGTGTTCGGGGGGGACAATGATCATGTGGAGTACACATTTGTATTTGTGCACCAGTACTTGTTCACTGTGTGTGGTGTTTTCAGTTTAGTTAATTGTCATGTGACTGTGTAGTTAGAATACATAATTGAGAGTGTGTGGGGTTAATGAACATGCAGAGGCTTTCATGATATATATATATATATATATATATATATATATATATATATATATATATATATAGATATATATATAGATATATGTTTATATATATATATATAGATATTTATATATATATATATATATATATATATATATATATATGTATATATTATGGTGAAACCTTTTAATGAAATGGCTTTTCAGTCAAATTTCTTTTCATTTAAATGTACTTTCAATCTTTTTTTATGTTATGAGTTTTAGTCAAATGTACTTTCAGTCAAACATTATAGAACTATGTAGGGATACACATACACACACATATGTGTACTTTGAATGTTTTGAATGGAGATCGCCGTATTGTGCAGAACAGGATATTTACCATTTTATTCACTGTAGTGTGATCTCAGAGTTGGTATATTTATTTAGCAGGAGGTGTGGGAGGTGCAGGTGCGCCTGCCCTCCAACAAAAATGTAAAGAAAAAAATTTGCTTTTATTATTTTTTTTTAATCAGTTTTGCAACTTGAGTCTTGTGGTCTTGGCCATTTAATTTCAAAGTTTTGAAACTTCAAGCTTCTAAAGTAGAAACACACACACACGTATATATATATATATATATATATATATATATATATATATATATATATATATATATATATATATATATATATATATATACATACACATACTGTAATTCAATCGAATGAATACATATTAAGGTTCAGTAGAACTCATGCAAGTAGAAGCAAAAACACATACATTAGGGAGTTTAGAGCAAAAGACATCAGGGCATAGACAAATGTATTGCTCAACTAAGAAGGAGGAATTGTACAAACTTCATTGAAAGTAGGGTAAGCTACTTCAGTAGTAGGGGAATACTGCAGGGATATAGATACCTACAAACCAAACTGTGGCTACTGTGCAAAAAAGTACACAAATACATTTACAGAGATTGGATACTGGGAGCTGCACATTAGGAATGAAACCAGGAAAGGCACTAGCATGGAGGATCACATTAGGTTTGCCACCTTTCAGGAAAATTTCCTGATAGCCAGGAAATCGGTGTCTTTGTCAGAGGAAATCCCATTATAGTGAGTGATGAAGTCGACTGATTTAATGACACTTGTCAGGAGCAGGTTCATTTTCCATTCCTTGCTCATGTAGCCTGTCTCCCTGACTGAAAGGGAACATGTAAAATCTTTATGAATTAGCATGGGAGAGGGGGCACATAGTATATCTGTGTCCTAAACATCTTTGTTTTGGTCAGTAGACAGTGCCCAATAGATTGTTTACTGGGCTGAAGGCTACTTGGAGATGTAAAAGTGTAAGTGCTTTTTGCCAGGTTTCTTGAGATGCCAAACATCTCATAAACCTACATCTTGAATAATTTCCTTCAACACTCTCTGCAGTTTAAAGACCTTCTCTGCTGCACAGTTACTGTCATCCATAACATACTTTAATGGAGTTTTAGAGTCATCTGCAACAATCAGCAGGTCATAATTATATCTCCTTAGCTCAAGATAACCAAAACATTAATTAAACATGTTTATCCATCTGTATTATGTCTGTACACAGTGTACTGTATTTTTCTTGTAGTGCCAGTTTGAGATATTGTCAATAATGCATACATCCCCACTCCAAACCTTTTTGCTCAAACTATGACCAGTCAAGTAAATCCTTAAATAAAACATCAACTTCTACTTTGAACTTGTGATTTAAAACATGCAATATTGCACCTTCAGTTAATCCGTTCAAGATGTACTTGTGCTTCCTCAAATTTTACATTCTTGTAAACAGCAAATATTCTCATTTCATTTTATCTAGCCAAGTTTTGAGAACTGAATGTTTGCATAGAGAATTTAAACCACTGTATTTAAGGGATATACATTACACCTTATCATGAAATCAGGCACCCTACTTAAAGTCAGCTGACACTCAATGGTAATCAAAGTTTCTAGCTCAGGAAAAACATTAGTACAGCTAATAAGGCAGAAACTATGCTAGTTTAAAAAAGAAGATCTGTTCTTGCACTTGCTAAGGAGCTAACGCACAAACTTTACAATTTCTGATCTCACTGACATGTTCAAAAAGAGTCGCTCAAGACACACTATTGTCCTTTAAATTCTTAAACCATTTGCTTCCCATTTAAGGTTTACTTCTGCCAATAAACTTCTCTGTGCGCTTCATTTTATTAGTGTTTTGCTTCAATATCAAGTTTTCATGCTTCATAGTGTCTGAACTTTTAATATTGTCAAACAGATCAGTGAGCGTATCTCTCACATCCATGAAGAGCAACTCAAAACCTGTTTTGAATAGAGACCTTCAGAAAAAATATCTGTCTTGCCAACATCTTCATTGATCTGGTGTGTGAGTCATTTGTTAGTTATCCAGCATATTACTCATGATTGGGTATGCTGGTATAGCCCTGTTTTGTCCACAAGTACTGGTAAAGAATAAATGGTCCGGGCAATGCATTTGACCCATCTCAACACCTTGCTCCTGTTGCTATGGCAAGACTGAGGTGAGTGGGCAAGGTTTCAGTCATGACCGCATTTTGTAACAGACTGTCCAACAGCAACTGCTGTGCCATCTGCAGTTGAAAACTACTTATCCTGGGGGTGGAGCCTAGATGGTCAATTGATAGCAGCACTTTTTTCGAGCTCCACAGAAATAGTTCAAAAAGCAGGAAAATAATGAATTTTATCTGACAAAAACAAATGTTGATAGATAAACATCAACTAGTATATCAACTTTGAAGAATTTTTTTTGATATTTTTCTGTCAAATATACTTGGAGAAAATCTTGTTGCATAGAAATGAGTAACTCAAAGAATACCCACTCTGACACTGCACTGAGAAAGGAGATCCATCTGATGACTTCTACTTTACAAGAATTGTCCTTGAAAATGGATGGCTTCAAAGATAACTTAGAAAACTTAAAGGAAAGCTGACCAATACAAAGTGTGATTTTTAAGAACTTCTCCAGCAACAATAATCTAAAATACCAGACATTGAAACTTCATTATGTGACATAGAGGAGAGGCTGAAGGATGAACAAAATCATAGTGAATGAGGGGCTTCATGAGAGAACAAACTTTACCCATTTCACCTGTCCCTGTTTCACACCCGTCATTATAAAGTATGACTAATTTCTTCATAGAACCCATTTTGAGTTAAGTGGCATATGTATGCAGAAACATGATGAATTATCACACTTTGGGGATCTGGTTGCGATAATATGCAAGTATCTAATTAAGCTCTAGGCTGATTACAAATGTGTTCAGATAGACATACCATCATCATGTTGGGGAATTGGATACATATTATCATATCATAGTCATTATAAAGGCAAGTAATGCCTTATATGTGCAGCTCCGTATTAAGGAAACCACTAGATATGTATTATCTGGTCACAGGGGTGAACACTTTTAAACATTGTAGTATTGTCTGGCAGTATTCCATACTTTACAAGGTTTGTGCATTGATGAACAGTATGTGTTATGGGCTTTACGGGGTCTGTGCATAGATAGACTATGCATGTTACAAACTCTGTAAGGTTCATGCATTTACTGACTGTCCAAAAATCATTCATTCACTGAATAAGCAAGGACACACATAGTGGTTTTGAAAGTGGTTATTAACGAATCACATTATAACACCAGTTCATAGATGACCATTCTAAACAATTTCACTGGCTTTATAATTAAGGTGTGAAATTTATTAGAGTTTAACAAATTGTGTGTCTGTCTGCTATGGGAGACTGTGATACAATAAGCAGCATAGGAATGGGAATACAATGAGAACAGCTGGTACTAGTGGAGCTACCATATAGGCATATTGACAGCAGACAAGATAATTGGTAATGGTCCTCAAGAAAGCAGGTTTTACATGAAGATATATTATGGCAGTAATATGAACAAATAATGAGTACTGGAGTATGTAGGGTAGCTAAGCACAAAGGCAAAACAGTGCACTGTTCAGTTGTGGACATGAGCACAATATATTGAATTCACAGGGATAGTACGGTTGCAGAATAAATGAGGTCACCTGTGTCAAGGTTCATTTATTTATTTTTTGCTTATGTTTACAGGGAAAGTCGGTTTGTGGAAATACACTTTTTAGTAGAGGCCTGGGGAGAAAAACTCTAGTAATAACTACATCTGACATTTAGAAAAAGATAATAAAGTAAAAACAAAACCTAAGTATCAAGGATAATATACTTACGGTTTTGAAAAACTAGACATTGGATATAATAAGTATAATTATGTTAGCACATTTTATGGTATAAATGGGGATATGTATATATATATATATATATATATATATATATATATATATATATATATATATATATATACCAACTGTACCTCAGTGGTTAAAAACTTATACAATATGAAAATAAGTTGAGTGTATGTTAACAGTGAGTTTGCATAGCTAGATGAATGCATTATAACAATGTCTGAGTTGTAAGTAAAACATTTATTGTAATTTATGAAGGGAAAAAAGGAATAAAAATTGAAATATAAGAATAAAATGATACATGCAGTTAGAATAATTAGAAAAAATTAAAAAATTAATATGTACAATTAAAAATGGATTTGCTTTTATAAAACAAAAAAAAATCTCCAACAAATTAAATATGGAGCACAAAGAAATTGTGGACTATTAAGACATGAAGGATAATCTGATAGTATTTTTGTTAACTATCATATTAGGAATGTTTACCATTCCATGTGTGATTAATGAATTATTGAAATTTTGGATTATATTGTTGAATATAATTGTTTTATGTTATATTTTATTTATTTATTTATTTTTTGTATGCCCTGAAGCGAATTTTAATATAAGTGTTTTTAAAGAGAATTCCAATCTGATCAAGATTTATAGAAATGAAAGAATTCACCTCAACTAAAATGTTATTAAAGAGGTCTGGGTATTAACATATTTATTAGAAAAATTGAATTCTAGCAAAACATATGGATTTGACATTACTTTCTTTAAATACTAATGGATTGAATACTGCAAAGAAAAGAGGAAATGTATTAAAATATTTAAAACTAAATACAATCCAAGTTCTTTTCATCCAAGAGACTCATTTTAAAATAAATGGCAAGCATTTATGGAACCCAAATGAGTATTTAATGTTAGCTCATTCCTTATATAAAACAAAAACTAGAGCAGTAATGGCACTATGGAAAAATATTATTAATCCTCAAATCATATATAACTATGAAGACAAAGAAGGACTCATAACAATTGTTATAATAAAATTCAATAACAGAATTTGGACTCTAGTAAACTTATACTGGTTTCTGGGTGTAGGACCAGGGACAGTTAAAACATTTAGATCTTATCAGAAAAATCTATAAGGGTAGTTTGATAATAGGTGGAATTTTTAATTGTATTCTAAATAAATCTGTGACCACCAATAAGATAAACATTTGTCTTGCTCCTTTAGCAAAACAGCTGATAAAGTGGAATGAAAACCATAATATATTTAAATTTAAAGAAAATAACTCACTTTTATTTTCCCATCAGGATCATAGATTTGACACCCAAACAAGAATAGACACAATCTATATATCTCAAGACCTGAACACAAAAATAAATAATTTTTCAATAATTCCATGTCCCCTATCGGATCATAGAGCACTTATTCTTTAAATTCAAGCTGACTTTAAGAAACTAACACATATGACAAGGATACCAGCTTACATCACAAAATTAAAATAATGTAAACCTTGGTTACTTGCAGAGCTGCAATATTTTTAGATACTAACTATACTGATGAGCTTAACATAGTTATGATATGGGATATTTTAAAAGCCTACATATTGGGTAAAATTCTTACATGGTTTAACAATAAATTAAAAGAATGAAAATTGGACCTTCATAGTATATAAAATTAACTCTTAAAGATAAATAGTATTACTCCAATAAATAAAAATATTAATACAAAGACAATTGAAGAATTAAATAAAAAAAAATATAATGAAATTTTAAACCATAAAACTAATTTGGCATTAGAAAAATGAAAACTAAATTCATATTTGGTATCTCCTAGACATATGCACAATCTAGCAATGAGAGTTAAAATGCAATCTAGAGCAAACATCCCTAACATCATTCATGAAGGAAAAAAATATAGATATAAGTGATATTTTAGATGCTTTCAAGTATCATTATACTGAACACTGTAGAAATGATAAAAATCAAGCAACTAATTTAAGTCAGGAATTAAACATCAATACAAACAACAAAAAAAAAATAGAGAAGTTGAACCTAGAAATCCAAAAACAAATTTCATATAAGGAAGTTGTAGAAAAAAATTAAAGAAAGTAAAAATAATAAAGCTCCAGGGTTTGATGGTATTATAATCAAAATATACAAAATCTTTCCATCATCCATAATCGCAATCTTATTTAAAGTCTTACTTGAAGTCGAAACACAAAATATAATACAACCTTCTTGGAGATATACATTAATCACACCTATAATAACAGTAAACAAAGATCCAACACAATGTAGTTCTTACAGACCAATATCTCTAATGAATAATGATTATAAAATGTTTATGGCTATTTTAATTAGCAGAATCAAAAAATCTATGATACAAATTATAAACAAAGATCAAACAGGTTTCATATATAATAGGAGCACCTATGATAATATACAAAGAATATTAACCCTTACTGACTTTCTAAATAGAGATAAGCAAGAGGCCTTACTAATTGCATTGGATATAGAGAAAGCTTTTGATTCTTTAAAATGGGATTACTTATTTAAAATATTAGAACTCTATGATTTTCCTCATCCTTTTATTTCATTGATAAAGAATATTTATGGAAATAATTTAGCATATGTAAAATTAGATCCTTTTACTTCTAAATCCATAGTATTAACAAAAGGTACTAAACAAAGTTGTTCGATGTCTCCTTCATTATTTGCATTCGCTATTGAAATTTTTGCAAATTCAATATGCAGCAATCCCAAAATAGAAGGTATAAATATATATGGGTAATACAATTCCAAAATGATGTTATTTGCAGATGACATACTATTCACCTTGACCACATCAAAACATATTTAAAAGAGCTGGATACACATGTTGAAATTTTTATTTTATCTCAAGATTACATTTTAATAAAACAAAATCAATTTTTTTGATATTGAATAAAAAAGTGTTTTTTGATAGATGACAAATAATTGGCAAACACGTCTCCACATTAAATATTAAGGTATAATCTTAGGAATAAACACAGAGGAACCCTAATTATAAGTTATAATAATATCATAAACACAATAAAGACTAATGTAGCAAAGTGGAACAGAATGTATTTAACTTTTGAAGATAGGTTACAACTAATAAATATGATATTACTTCCAAAAAATTAATATATAGCACAAGCTATTCCTGTGATACCAGATAAGCACTTTTTGAAAGAAATAAACACATTGCTATTAAAATTTCTTTGGTATCCCAACAAAAACAGAATAGCTCTTACACATCACATCACATCAGACCCAGGGAACAAGGAGGGATTAACTTTCCGGATATAGAAACTTACATTAAGGCCACTATCCTTAGAAGCATTATACATTCTATAGATCCAAATTATTCTTCCAATTGGAAAACACTACATACTATCATACATATAAATGAAAATACTATATTAAAAATATAATGCTAGAAGATCACATTAATAAACCATATGTTTGTATTAGTTTCCAATATAATCTAACAAAACCCACTAAATTAAAAATCATAAATGACATGTTCAACTCATTTTAAAAATTTATAAATTCTAACACAGACATGAAACTTTGGATAGAATTGTTATATCCATTTAGTGAAACAAAAAACTTTCACAATAAGATACATAGAATGGCCTTCATTGCTTCAGAAGCAAAAAAACAAAAAAGTACTTGTTGGCAACAATGTATCGATAATCAAAAAGTTGTAGATGGTCAATATATAATAAAAACATTTGATTTCTCCTCATCAGACTGGCTTATACTCTAAAGTGTATTACTATACACTCAGGAACTATGCAGAATAATCAATAATTCTTCTTTTAAAGAAAGGCCTAAAATTATAAAATATCTGCATGAAATAATTTATAATAATTAAAATTGGGAAACCATGACTTCAAAATTATATACAATTTCAATAAATTATAAAGTTAAAACTAATCAGAAGTTTTGGAACTTTTTTACTAAAGGGCATTCAATAAATTTAACTACAAAAAATGAAGCTAACACTTTATATTCTATTAAACTTAAATCTAATATGCAATTCTGGAGAATCTATACATGGATATTTCTACATGGATCATTTTATACACCTAATAAATTAGCCAAATTTAATTATTCTAATGCTGTCACCTGCTGGAGATGTTTAGAAATGTGGAAAGCAGATTGGATACATGTATTTTATGATTGTATAAAAGTTAAAAAAAATTCTGGGAGGATATTAGGAACTTCCTGCAAGCTATATTTTCAGATTCATTTGTGTTATCCAAATCTTTAATATTATTGAATGTCAATGAGAATTCAGATTTGAATAATAACAACTTATATCTACTTTGGAATATACTAGCAGTTGCTAGAAAATGTATCTCTCGGAAATGGAAATCTAATATTGAACCATCTTTTGAGGATTTTTTAGCACTACTAAAGGAAACTGTGTTAATGGAAAACAAAGTAAAGGAACTAAGGATTATTATCAAGAAATGGAGCAACAATCCATGGAAGAAAATATTGTCTCTTATTTAAACATTAAATTTAAACTCAGACTTTTCATTATTGTAAAAAAAGAAGATTGAAAAACATTCTTTCTTTTTATATGGTATCAGCTTGATTAGTTTGGAAAATTCTGTTTTAATTCTCAGGCCAATGTAAATATTGCACATAGTTATTTTGTTTTAATTAATAGTCATTATGTATTAAGTTATATGATAAATCAATAAATCATATATTAAAAAAAGTGTGAATAAACTTGTTGACATTTCAAAAAACAAAGAAAAAGAAAATAGAAAACTACTTATCCTGACCTTGCAACTTTATCATAAATTCTGCTGGTTATTTGAAATTGAGAAATAACGTAAAACAAGCACTCAAACGAAGTTCGGTAGATGTCACCAAATAAATCCAAGAAATAAGAATCACGAACACTTTTATTAGACAGACAAAACTGAAATGGCAGATAAAATTGAATTCTTATTCTTTTCCAGGCCTTAATGACCTGTGTCCAATTAGTTGTGTGCTGAAGCTGAAGAGTTTAAGACGTTAGGACTTTCAGCTTTGTAATGGCAGTTTTAAACTTCGAAGTACATTTAAGCACTACATTCAACACTATTACCATTTACATTTGTATTTATTATTTTTCATACATTTTTTCTATTATTTTTTATTACTTTTAGGGTTGTTTTGAATTGTAAAAAATATGTGTAATATTTTTAAAATTTTAAGGCACTTACATTATATTATAATTATAGTTTTTAAGGTTTCGTAGTATTTTTACTTCAAATGGAGAATATGTCTTTAAGAGCTGATTATGGGTGATTGATTTTTCACTGTCAGCTGTTGATGTATATGGTTATTTAAGTTGATTGTACACTTTACATTTTAGTTCTGAGGAAGTCTACCTACTTGGTTGACGAAAAGCACTTTAACCTACTGTCTAATAAAAGTGTTCGTGATTCTTATTTCTTGGATTTATTTGGTGACATCTACCAAACTTCGTTTGAGTGCTTGTTTTACGTTATTTCTCAGTTTTTGTGGAAGTCTTGTTGGTTATTTGAAATTGATGGGTAGGTTGCTACGATAAACTCTACATGAAAAATAGCAATGGTTCTTTGGATAATCCCCAGACCAAAGTCCTGAAATAGTCTGACCCTATCACAGTTTATCTAGAGAAGATTCCCTAGGATTTGGCTTTCCTTGTTACTACAATTAAGGAGAAAAAAATGATTAAGCATGGAGCTAATTCTGAATGTCCTGGAAGTTACAATGTCTGATGAGTGCATTATTTGATAAGTAAGGGGGATCAGGTGGACATTTTTAACATCTCTTGTAAATTATTGGCAAAATAAAAGTATATAGCCCTTAACTCTAACTTCTGTGACAGTCCCAGAAGACAAAGCTTGCTCCTTTACAAACAATTTTCAAGTTGCTCTACCTTAGATTTAAAAGGATAGTTCTTTGTCATTATCAGTCATTTTCAAAGCCATCTCCTGATTCCCCATTACATGTATCATCATCATCATCATAAATCTCTTCTTCTTCAAATTTTCTACATGATTGACGTGACATGTCAACTGTCACCCTCTCACTTGATAAAATGTCATTCTGCAGTCTTCTTAAACAGTCACACCTGACTGTCACACATCTTCTCTCATGCAATCGATCTCCTTGGTAGATTTCCTTGTTGCCTTCTTTCTGTTTCTCCAAAATCTTCTTCATGAAATCATCTTCTGCTTTCCTACACATGTGCCAGAACCATACATTTATATGTATATGTACATACATAACAAAGCTCTTTTGGGACTCAAACTTTGTTTCAAAAGATAGCATTTATTTTCCCCTAAAGCCAGTAGAGCTGTCAATAAAATGTGCTTGCACCTAAATTTGAGTATGTACTGCCCTTTCTGTACTTGTATTCTGCAAATAATACACATAAAATACAACTTTTGAGAACAAGATCTTCAGATTCCCTCTATTAGATGACCCCCCCCCGACTCATGGCACACCACTATAGCACTGTAACCTAATACAGGAAAATTGCTGGCTGCATGCTAATGATAACGCATCTTACCTATTCAGCTGCTTAGTATTTAAAATCTTCAAACTAGGATACTGTCCACCACTAAGATTAACCCTACAATTTAAGGAACAAAGCTACTCCTTGAAAAGTAGTAAAGAAGAAAATACAAAACTTCTAACCACTACTTTACTGTATGCATAGTTTGTAATTAACTGAATGTCCGTGCTACTCAAGAGTCTGGGTCATATCTGCAAAGAATTAACAGACTAGCCCATCTACCTTGTCAACCAATAGAAAATAAAATAAAAATTAAACAATGTAACCTTTTCTTTTTGACCTCTACATCTAGGGTAACTTGGCTTCTTCTCTGATGTGCTCATTTCTTCATATGTCCAACAGTGTGCATCTTGTCACCTTTTTCAGGCATGTCATCTCCATCACCTCTTGCTTCTTCAACTGCTCTATCTTTACTGCCCATGTTTCTGTACCATACAGAAGAACTGGTTACACCACAGTTTTGTCCATCTTACTTTTCAGTTTTTTTTGCTAGTAGGCTGCAACCCCTCTCATTCCAGCTTTGACCTCCTCAGTCAGATTAGTATTTTCCTCCCACAACCCTACCAAGTACTCAAAGCTGTTAATATGTTCCACTATTTTCCATTCTATCTTAATTTTCATCTTCTTCTGGTTTCCCATCTTTGTAGCCATTAAAACTGTCTTGTGTGTACTCATCACTCAAAAGAGCTGCCTTCAGTTTTGTATTCTATTTCCCTATTGTATGCTTAAGTTCTTGTTCAGCGTGTGCTCAATAACTCTATTTAAGTGTAATTTAGACAACTGGATGGGACAATATAAATATACCACATTGGGTGTCATCTATGTCCCTTTTTGATAAGGGCAGTCAGTTCTGATCATAGAATTGGGCTTCAAATATAGTCCATACAACTTGGTCAAGCCCTACTGATTTTATTTTCTTCCCCACCTTTTTCGTTGTAAAACCTCATCACTTCATCACTTTATTATCCCCTTTCTTTACATCTATTTCTTCTAACATTTGTTTCCCCCTGCCCCTTTCAACTGTTTCTTCTAACACTTGTTTCCTATTCCTCTGCCCCTTTAAACTGTTTCTTCTAACACTTGTTTCCTCTTCCTCTGCCCCTTTAAACTCCTTTAAGCTTTTCTCTAACACTTGCTTCACCTCACCCTCTCCCTCTCTCTACTGATCACTCACTTCTGATCCCCTGAACCCTCCCCTTCCAGAGTTGCTCACCAAAGTTTACTTAGTAATGTGGAATCCTTTGGTGCCTTCTTTTAAACTTTCTCTTGTCTCTGGTCCCAACAAAGCCCCTGACCCTCCGAGAATCTGTATGCTTGCCATGTAAGTCATCGCATTGAATTGTCTTAATTTAGTTATCTGGTACTAAGCCATCATATATACAAGTTATAAATAAAAAAGCTGAGAGAAGAGCTTAGTTTGTTCTCTATTCTGGGCTTATTTAACTGACTTGCTAACATTTTGAATAAATGCCATAGTGGTTACGTGCCATACTGTAAAAATGCTCTTAAATAGCGTGCACACAACCCAGACACTAGTCCCCTCTAAAACTCTCCCCAGAATTTGGACCATACTTGAGTTTAATCTGCCCTTAGATTGCTCCCAACTGCAGGACTTAAGCTATTTATCTAGGCAGTCCTGGCAAATTGAATCACAAGGGCTAACAGCAGAAAAGAAGAAAAAGAAAAGCTAAATAAAACAAATATTTGTGTAAGGCAGCATATCTTAATTTTAAGCTCTAAACACTGTTTTTTATAATTAGAATAGTAAGAGACATTGCTATTCACCGCTATTACTTACCTGCCCATACTACTTGGCTGATTGTTTTTTGTAACCCCACTTCGTGGTGGTTTCAACCCACTCCGTTCGCCCTTGGGTTCATGTCGCTCCCCTACCTACCCCCAATTCTCACCCACCCCCACTACACATAAATTTATAGTTAGCCACAGCCACACCTACAACTCAGACACCAATCCCACACAGTCTTTCCACCGCTCCCACCTATCAGCAACTCCCACTCACTATACTTTAACCCCTAACACACACAATACCATCTCACCCCCATTAACACTAACTACTAAGCACACTATCACACTCTCCACTATGCTGTCTCCTAAACACACACTACTCTTCCTGACTATGAACTCTATTATACTCCTGCTATATAATCTCTCCTCTTACGAAACTCTTCTCAAACACTCTCTTCCACCTCCATACCACACATCAATAGCACCAACATTTCTGAACACTCAACAATGGTCTATTACCCCAGCTCTGTACTACACAACCAATACAGACTACTACACAAAGTCCTTCCACAACTAACAAAATCCCCCACCTCCCTTAGATTTTCTAAGGTCCTTAATAAGCTTTCCAAGCTCCTTCAACACACACACTCACACACACACACACACACACACACACACACACACACACACACACACACACACACACACACACACACACACACACACACACACACACACACACACACACACACACACACACAAAAAATTAATACTGGCAGGAGACATCTATCCCAATCCAGGACCCTCAAATACACATAATTCACAACCCCCCCAAACTAACCTTACTCTTATTCACCACAGGAAAAAAAAACATCTCTCCTCCTTCTCAGCATTAATGTATGTAGCATAGCTAACAAAACCCACAATTTACATGCTCTACTATGCTACTACTCTAAAGATATAGTTACTTTAACTGAAACATGGCTAAAACCAAACATCAGCAATAATGAAATCAGTACCCCAGGTTATGATATCCTAAGAAAAGATAGAATAGACAAAAAAGGAGGTGGTGTAGCTATACTATACAAATACCACCTATCAGATGAACTACTACAAGTCTCCCCGCAGACCTCAGAAATACTTAGCTAATTATAGCCAGATTAGACATCAACCCCAACAAACACCTTAATATAGTAGGTGGGTTAATCTCACCAGGTAACAACATTCCCACTCTGGAAAACCTATTACAGTCATATACCATATCCCTCCCTCAAGAGACTATCTTAATGTGTGACTTCAATATAGACTGGCTTCTTTGTTCATCTACAACTCCCACTATGCGCATCAACTTATACATTTTTACCCAAATAATCTCAGCTCTAACCAGGACCGATAAAGCCTCTAAATGTGAATCCATACTACACTGAATACTAATTAATTCCTCCACCTATCAATCCACTCAGGTTGCCTGCCTGATAGTCTAAGTGATCACTGCCCAATATTTATCTTAAGAGAGCAAAACCAGGTACCACGTCCAACTTCCTTCCCCACAATTAGAAGCGAAAAACAATTCAACCCTGATAAGTTTACCTCTGATCTTAAAAACTGTTCCTGGGAACATCTCAAACAACTGCCATTAGATGAGGCAGTACTCTCCTTCAACAACACCTTCCTCGAGATTCTCAATACCCATGATCCAACCAGAAATATTAGAGTAAATTCCAATTATGCACCCTGGTTAACTAAAGAAACTAGAGCAGTACTCAAAGACAGGGACAAGGCCTGGTTACAGTTTCATAAGACAAAGCCAGCACCAGTAAACAACTTTTCTTAGAACTTAAAAAGAAAGTAAAGAAATTAATTAAAACCGAAAATATCCAACTACTACAACAACATCCAAATCAAACATCAGAATAACTCACAAAAATTCTGGGCAACTGTAAACTACATACTCCAACCAGGTAAAAATATCACACCCACAACAAAAATATCTAACAACTGTGAAAGCATGGCCAGCCAGTTCAACAACTACTTTACAGAATCC
Organism: Protopterus annectens; assembly: GCF_019279795.1. Taxonomy (NCBI): domain Eukaryota; kingdom Metazoa; phylum Chordata; order Ceratodontiformes; family Protopteridae; genus Protopterus; species Protopterus annectens. The sequence continues at coordinate 1,083,072,279 of NC_056729.1, forward strand.
ATTCAATACCTAGCAAACAATCTGAATAACACTACACCTAACCCCCAGAAAAAAAAATCCCAATACCTCCCCACAAAATTGCAATAACCTCTTCAAAATAAAACCAGTCCTGACCCACTACATCAAAAAACTACTAAGAAAAATAAAACCAATTACTTTAGCTGCTGATAACCTCCCTGCATATTATCTAAAACTAGCATCGGAAGCCATCTCCTAGCAAATAACCATACTTACAAATAGATCCATCACTAAGAAATATGTTTCCACCATTTGGAAATGATCACACATCTTACCCCTGCACAAAGGAGGTAGCTCCTGTGAACTAACTAATCTAACTAACTAACTAATTATCGCCCCATTGCCATCCTTTCCTCCTTGTCTAAAATCCTAGAAAGAGTCATGCACTCACATCTCATGGAATATCTATTATCTATTATCACACAACCTCCTATCCCACACACTTAACATGGCTTTCACCTTGCCCATAGCACAACAGTCCTTCTATCCTTCACACACACAATTAATCAGCTCATAAACAACTCCCAATTCATATCAGCTGCATTGCTGGACCTGCCAAAAGCATCTGGCATGGTCAATAACCCCAAACTCATAATCCTCCTCTCCTCCCACAACCTCAGCAAAACATCTATAGCATGGTTCCAAAGCTACTTAAAAGATTGTCATCAAACCATCCTTTGACAAGAGTCCCTCTCACCCCTTCTACCAGTTACCTTAGGTATACCCCAAGGTTTCATACTTAGATCTCTACTTTTCTCACCATTTACCAATCACCTCCACTTTGCCACTCCCCAAGCCAAGATCATTCAATACGCTGATGACTCCACTCTGATCTGCTCTGCTTCCTCCCTTGATGACCTGCAATCTACCACCCAAGACACCTTCCTATCTGTCAAAACATGGCTAACAAACTTCCAACTTATATTAAATCCCAATAAAATTAAACTTATGCTTTTCTACCCCACCAAAAATCCTTCCTCTTCCACAATCTTTCATATTTTCTCTGTGAACAAAACCACAATCACTCCTACCCACCCATACCAAACTGTAGGTGTTATTATTGAAAATAGCCTGAAATTTGACCTCCACATAGACCAATCCATTAAAAGGTTTACAAGAAACTTGGTGTCCTTTATAGGAATAAACAATAAACTAAAAATTACAATTTCTAGAACACACCTGCTATCAACACTCTTATACACATCCCCTATCCTTACAAACCTCCGTAAAACTGACCTCACTAAGCTTGAAACCTGCTATAACAAAATCTCCAAATTTTCCACTAATGCTTCCTATAAATCCCATCATTGTCAATCTCTCAAACAACTGAACTGGCTAGAACTCCTTCTTTTACTTCAATTTAATCAACTAACCATAGCCCACAACATCCTCCACAATCCAAAAAAAAAACCCCAACCCTTAAGGACATTATCCAACCATATTTAGCACCCAGATCCCTTCGGTCAAACAACAAACTACTCCCCCAAGTCACCAAAGTAAGAAAACTCAACAGGTGAATCCCTCTTCTCCAACTATATCTCCAAACTTTGGAACTCTCTACCCAACCCACTTTTGAACACTTCCTCATCTAAACAGTTTAAAGAACTAAAAACCTACCTTATAAACTACTGGCTCTGCTGCTTCCACAGCCCAGATTAGACATACAAAACTCCCTCCAATAAAAGACAAAACAGTCTTATTATAATTACCTACTCTGTGTTACAAAATGTATTGATGTATTAGAAAATGTAGCAACTTAATGTTTTTAGTATGTGTTAACTATACTCTGTACTAAAGACTTTGTACTATTTGATATTGGAGATTTTCAACCCAGGCCTCCACTGAAAAAGGACACATGTCCAGATGGACTTTCCTGGTTAACAAATGTAAAATAAATAATTAAATAAATAAATAAATAAATAAATAAATAAATAAATAAATAAATAAGCAAATAAGGGAACAAGGGTATAATATGGACAGTCTTATAAAGGCCCTAGGGCCAATAGCTTAGTAACCTCCTATGAACTTATGAACCTACACCCAGTTTGCAATTATCAGTGAACTTGGTAAACCACAAACCATGCTCTTTTTCCCATACTTCCAAGAACTTCCAAGAAACAGCAGAGGGCCCAGCACATATCCTTGTCGTATGCTACTGATAACTGGTCTGCTGGTAGAGGTGGAATACACAACTTTGACGGTATGCATTCTATCTGTGAGCCAGTTGGCTACACATCTGGTGATGTTCATAGGTTCATAGGTTCATAGGTTCATACTAGGCTATCTGCCCGAGGGCATTTACAAGCCTAGCCCATAGTTTTGTGGCTTACGCCACCCCTTTAGTATGGGGAACTATACCCATTATTTTGCTGTGCCTCTGTTGAACAGTGACACTGAGGTAATCCCTGGGGTATATCTGCGATCTCCCATCCATTGGTCAAGATTTCTCTTGAACAAGGCCAGCGAGGTGCTCTGCCTCACATATACCGGGATTTTATTCCACAGCATAGGAGTCTTTGGGTGATGAATCTATCCCTCCAGCACCCCTATTAATAGCCGTGTCGAGGTTTAAGTCTCCGCCCTTGTGGCTCTGACGGATCTAGATTTTTGAGGTGAAGCATATTCATCAAATCTGGGTTTGACATGGCCTTGTATGTTAGGCAAAGGTCACCTCTGAGCAGCGACTGAATAGAGCTGGAGTTCTTTCAGTCGGGCAGCATAGGACAGATGTTTGAGACCCTTTATCCTTTTGGTGAGGAACTTTGTGGCCTCTCCAGCTGCTGCAAGTGTCGGGTCAGATACATTCGAATGGGGCATTGTACTCAATCATTGGTCTGATGAGTGATGAGTATAGGGGAGACTATGACCTCCCTTGATCTAGATGAGAATCCTTCATGATAATGTGGGCAATGTAGAAGGTCTTCCTAACTACTTTAGCTACATGGGTGTCGAATGACAGACTACTATCAACCTGGGTCCCCAGGTCCCTGATAACTTCTTCTGTACTCAGTGGATTGCCACCTATTTGGTAGCTAGGGTAACCTTGTTTTCCCCGAAGGGTATGACTATGCATTTTGGCATTTAACTTTAGGCCATGGCTCTGGCACCAGTTATCCGTTTCTGTGAGACCCTTCTGAAGGATATCTGTGTCAGATGTGTTTTCTATGGCGCCCAGTTTGCAGTCATCTGCAAACTTTGTCAGCCATAACCCTCCTGTGTTTGCTTGTACTGAGGAAAGTACATGCCAAACAAGAGTGGGCCCAGGACTAAGCCCTGTGGTACACCACTTGTGACAGGCTTTGAGTCTGACATGGCGCCAGCAACTCTGACCCTGTGGGTTCTGTCACTCAGCCAGTTTGCAACCCATCTTGTGATGTATGGGTTAACATTTAAGCTGATGAGTTTTTCAATGATACCCGAGTGGGGTATTGTATCAAAGGCCTCGCCAGATCGAGGTAGGCTGTATGGACTGCCTTTCCTCATCAATGGCTTTGGTGACTGTTTCAAAAAGTCAACCAAGTTTAGAAGGCATGATCTGCCTTTGACAAAGCCAAACTGGGATGGATCCAAAGTCTGCAAATTCCTATGTCTTTATTTATGAGGTCCATTATGATCCTCTCCATGGCTTTGCAGATAAGGCTTGTCAAGCTAATGGGCGGTAATTTACAGGGTCGGTGGAGGCACCGCCTTTGTGAAGTGGGACCACAGTTGCAGTGCGCCACCCCTGGTATCCAGAGGTAAGACTATGGTTAACCAGCTATCCTAGCTGTGGCTTTAATTCCTCGTTGAGTTCGAGGAGCACACAGCGGCGGACACCATCAGGTCCCATGGATGCTGTGTTTTTGCTTTGGAGAGAGCAGTTCTCACTTGGGTTGGAGATGTTTGGGGGGCTGCAATCGCTTGGTATAGATATCTCTCCTTTGGGGGGGGGAAGTTTGCACTGAACCTGTCAGCCAGTATGTTGGCAATGTCTGTAGGATCAGTAATCTTCACATCATTTTGAACTAGTTCTGAGCATATCTGGGAGTTTCCTCCCAGATTTCTAACATAGCTAAAGAAGGCCTTATGATTGTCTCTTTGAGTCTTTATTTTTTCTCTCAAAATTTGCTTTGGATGATTTTATGAGAGCTCTTAGTTTTTTACTTATAGTGATCAAGGGTGTCTTACCTTTTAAGGATTTTGCTCTATCTTGTAGTAGCTTCCTCCTTTGTTGTAGAGTTTGTTTATGGCTGGGGTCCACCAGAGTGGACGCTTGCCTTTGGTACAAAGAGTCTTTGTTTTGCTTGGGATTGCCTTATCCATGCAGTCCTGCAGGTGCTGGTAGAAGGCATTTGTAAGTGATTCAGCGGCTTGACTACTGTTTTCCGTCGGCTCGCGGGCCTTAAAGGAGACCACACCAGTCTTTAGAAGTGTGAAAAGTTCTTTACTGTGGTCTTTTTATTTCAGGTGGGGTGGGATGAGGACCTCCAGCGAGATTAGTTTGTGATCTGATCTCACCAGTGAGGGGTATACTTCCGGTGTTGAACATTGTGCTCCCATGTTCGTGATGATGAGATCAAGTATGTTTTCTCCTCTTGTGGGGATGGTGACTAGTTGTTCCATGGCATTTGAGTTTATGAATTCCAGGAACTTTTGGGCTAGGGTGTTTGGGCTTGAGTAGTGTTCCCAGTCTATATTAGGGTAATTGAAGTCACCTAGTATGATGGTGTTTGGTGATACATTTATCCTCTAGTGTTTTCAGGAAGGCCATGTGAGGTTCCTGAGTTTGTGAGGGTGGCCTGTAACATGCTACAATTTGCAGAGCAGTCTTGCCTATGGTTAATTGCACCTGGATGGTCTCCGATGCATCGTGCGTTGCCACCAGTCTTGAGGTGTGGGTGTCTTTGATGAATATGGATACCCTCCTTTCTTGGTATTGTCCGGATTTTGGGGCGGAACGCATGATAAGAGGTAAAACCTGATAGTGCTGGGGTGCTCTCAGGAGCCTTGAACCAGGTTTCTGTCACTGCACAGACATCGATGTTCTCCATACTGAGAAGGGCCTCGAAAAGTGCATTTTGAGATTTAGACTTCTGGCATTGAGCAGCATTACCCTTAGTTTTTCCTTTTGTGTTCTAGGGTGGTAGGTTTAGAATTTGAGCCTTGCCTAAAAAGGCACTATGGGGTGGCAAGAGCCTTGCCAATATCCGAATCCAGGGGTGACAGGTGCAAGCCAGCGTGGCTTGTCCAGCATGTCATCCCAGGCAGACAGACATTGGATCCCCTTTGAATGACACCAGAGTTTAAGCCAATTGTTAAAGCTGATCATCTTATCTCTGTATTGTGGCATCATTCTTGGTGAAGGTAGGATACTGCTCAAGGTCAGGGTCATACCTGCCTGGGCTACATAATCAGAGAGCTCCTCAATGTCTCTTTTCATGTAGTCCAAGGAGGCGTCTCAGGTCGTTTACACCAGCGTGGACAATGACTGAGTCATATTTGTACCTGCTGTTGAGAGACCTGAGTGCTAGCGTTATGTGGCGGATTCTAGCCCGACAGGCAGCTTACTGTGACCTTCTCCTTACTCAGTCTGGTGAGTGGGACGTCAGTGTGTCTGACTATGGAGTCACCAATGACTAGTGTGTCTGGCATTGTGTTTGGCCTTAAGGGCTGTGACTGTTTGACACTCTGACTGTGAGGTCTATGTGTTGCAGGTGTTGTGTTCTGAAGTGGTGGTTGTTTGGGTGTCTGCTTTGGTGGCCTCTGCTGTTTTGGTAGATTTTTGATCAGAGCCGCCGAGTATGTCTTTGTGTGTTTATGTGTATGATTTGAGGTTGTGATGGTACTATGTGAGACTGGGTCTATAGTGTGTGTGGTAACCTTCTCCTCCTGACTGGTCTTGCCAGTCCTATGTTGAGAGAGCTCAGCCTCCAGTTTGGCCGTATAGTTGCATCTCTCGCATGTATTTGTGTTTTGTGGGAGGAGTTAATCCCCAACTGGGAGAGTTTCTCAATGATACCTGAGTGTGGGATTGTGTCAAAAGCCTTGGGTAAGTCAAGATAGGCAGTATGCACTGTTTTGCATTCATCCAATGCTTTGCTGACATTCTTGAAAAAAGTTCACCTGGTTCAATAACTTGATCTACCCTTAATGAAGCCAAACTGGGTTGGGTCAAGAGTTTGAAGATAACCTATGTCCTTGTTGATAAGGTACACGATGATTATTTCTATGGCCTTGCAGATAAGACTGATTAGGCTTATGGGTCTATAGTTCCCAGGGTCAGTTGATGGACCACTTTTGTGCAAGGGGATTAATGTTGTTGTTCTCCACTCTGCTGGAACAAAGCCACTGCTTAGGCTGAGGTTAAAGAGAGTGCCAAGTGGTTCCGCTAGTTTTAGATTGTTTAGTAAGCAACCTGGGTTGTTATCTGGTCCCATAGGGGCCATGGTTTTGGCCTTGGAGAGCATGGATATGGCCTGCTTTTTGGAGATACTGCATAGAGGACTGGTGTCAGTTATGCTTTGGGGTACGGCTGGTGGGGATGGGGTAGAGTGAAATTTGCACCAAATCTGTCAGGTAGCAGCTTGGCAATTTCCTTATATTCAGTATGAGAGGTACCATTCACTATAAGTACTGCACATAGTTAGGCATTCACTTTTAGATTTCAGAAGTAGTTAAAGAATGCATTATGATTATTCTTAGTTAGGGATGCTAATTTAGCTTCATAACTAGCTTTAGAGGACTTTACAGGATATCTGATTTGCTTGTTCATGCTGTGGCGAGTATTTTTCTTCTGCTGTATAATTTCCTTCTTGTTCATAGTCATCCGTTTCTTCCATTTGTTATATAATCCAGGACTGTTTGTAAGCTTCTGAGCACCACCAAGCCTTTCTGTGTTGGAGGGAAGCCTTCTAGCTTATCAGTGGGAGTGGTAAGCACTGGGTAGCCTATCTACCACAAGAGGAGTGGTTTCTGGCCCAGAAATTGTAGTTCATTGAACGTTTGGGCAGTTTTTCCATCCCTTTCAACTTTCTGGTTTAAAAGCCCATATTTGCATGGGTTTCCATTTGTTTAAGCTCCACTCAGTGGCGCCAAGCTTAAGTAAACTATTACTTGTGCCAGAACGTCTGCTCTTCAGTTTTTCCCTTAGATTTTGCTAGTTATTTCTCTCTTGCCTTCAAATAGCCTAATTGCTTTGCACTTCAACAGGTTTTTATAGCAATTATTATAGCACACCTAAGTGCCATCAGCTCTAGTCATTCTTCATGGAAATATCTCCAGTACTTAGTAGTTATGACTACCCCTCCTGGCATGATTAAAGGGCAGTCCCCTGTGCTTTCTCCAATTAACCCAGTGCACTTGGGCATTCTGAGGCAGTGTAGCAACTGCCTCATGTACACAGGCAACCCGCTCCTCTTACCTCCCAAAACTCAGACTTGTGAGAGATGCACCTATATCACCAAATTGGAAGTTATGCACTCTCCAGCCAAGACCAGATTAGCTGGTCAAGAGGAGAAGTCAACACCTGCACCACACATCAAGGAACACATAGCCCGACAGAACACCCACTATCACAGCTGTCACATAAAAACATAACCCACACACCGACCTTCATGGAGGCTCTCAATAGAAATTTACCTAAACAGCAGAGATCTCCAAGATAAAAATGCATTCGACCACCACAGCACAGCATAAACCACAGGACACATAGCTTACATCCTCAGTGTACCCCTCAAGCTAAGCCCCTAAGGCTAAACACCTTGCTCAATACACTAATTATAGGTGACTCAATAGTGAGGCACACAGATGTCCCACTCACTAGGTTGAATAAGGAGAAGGTAACAGTCACCTCTCTATCAGGTGCCAAAATCTAACACATAACACACCACACAGGTCACTCCACAACAAGTACAAGTATGACTCTGTCATTGTCCATGTGGGTATGAATGACCTGAGACACATCTCCCTGGACATGAGACATGGTGGAGCTCTCGGATTATGTGGCCCTGGCAGGTATAAAACTAGCCCTGAGCTGTATCCTATTGTCACCCAGAATGGTACCGCAGTACAACAAAAAATGATTGACTTCAACAATCGGCTAAGTTTCTGGTGTCATTCTAAGGGGATCCAGTATCTGTCTGCATGGGATGACATGATTGACAGATCTGGATGCTTTTCCAGAGGTGGCCTGCATCTGTTGCCCCTGGGTTTCCGGGTACTGGCTAAGGCTCTTGCCACCATTATAGTCCCTTTTTTAGGCAGTATTCCAAAGACCAAATTACCACCATAACAGCTATAAATAATTGCAATCTGAGGGTCTTGCTGCTCAACGCTAGAAGTCTAAATCTAAAGATGCACTCGCTCAAAGCACTCCTCAAAATGGAAAACATTTGTGCTGTAACAGAGATTAGGTTTAAAGTGGCAGAAAGCACCACTGCACTACCAGACTATAACTCATTACACACCTTTCAGACACAAAATATGGAGTGAAGCTCCAAAGGCGGTGGTGTCTCCATATTCATAAAGGATATGCACACCTCCAGACTAGTAGCCCAGCATAATGCATCTGAGATACTTCAGGTACAACTAACACTGGGCAAGACTGAGATCCAGGTCATAGCCTGATATAGGCCCCCATCCATGTCCCTAGACTCTCACTCCACATTCTTAAACATGCTGGAATCTATCTAGGTCCAACCCAACACTCTCATACTAGGAGACTTCAACTACCCCTCCATCAACTGGGAAAACTACTCAAGCACCAATGCCCTGGCCCAACACTTCCTGGAATTCATCAGTTCCAATGCCCTGGACAAGCTCATTCTTAGCCCCACTAGAGGAAGCAACATCTTTGACCTGGTTATTACTAACACGGGCAACTGTTGTTCTACACCAATAGTAAATTCCTCCCTGGCAAGATCTGACCACAAACTAATCACCATGGAAATGCATATCTCACCCACATCTCCCGCAATGGTATCCACCATGAAAAACTTCTCCAAAGCTGACTTTGGACTTCTAAAAACAGAGGTGGCTAACTTCACGGTACCCATGCCAATGGAAAATAGATGCATGACTGCCGAATCATACACCAATGCACTGTACGAACACGTACATAAATGCATGGAACTAGCCATATCCAACAGAACAAAGACATTTTCCTCCAAAAAAAGGAAGCCAGTCTGGTGGTCCCCTGCCATTAACAAACTCTACAATAGAAGGAAGAAACTGTTGAAATCCCAAGACTGGAAAAAATCCCTTATTAGCCTCAACAAAAAGGTGAGATCCCTCATCAAAACCTCCAAAGCCAGCTATGAAGGCAGAATTGCAGCAGACACTAAAAACAACCACAATGCCTTTTTTAGTTATATCAAGAATCACTATGGCAATTATCCAGATTTGCTCTGAGTTACTGCACAATCGGCCCTCCTATAAGGAGCCAACATATATTGCCAACATACTGGCCAACAGATTTAGTGCAAACTTTACCCCTCTCTCCCCCCAATCTCAATACCAAAAGAATGCCAGGCACCCTGCATTACTGCAGCACAGGTTAAAGCTGCATTGTCTAAGGCCAAGAATACAGCTTCCATGGGACCCGACAATATCCCTAGCTGCATTCCACATGAATTACAACATGAACTGGCAACACATCTGTGTGCTCTATTCATTCACAGCCTCACCTCAGGCTTTGTCCCTACCGAATGGAGCACTGCTACAGTAATCCCACTCCATAAAGGAGGAGTGACTACAGACCCTGGAAATTATTGTTCCATTAGCTTGATGAGTCCGATATGTAAGGCTATAGAGCACATCATCATTGACCTATTTAACAAGGATATAGGGAATCTCGAAACTCTAGATCCCACGCAGTTTGGTTTTGTGAAAGGTAGAAAATGCCTGCTCAACCTGGTTGACTTCTTTGAGTCAGTCACCAGAGCGATGGTTGAAGGTAAGGCAGTTCATACAGCCTACCTCGATCTGGCCAAGGCCTTTGATACCATTCCTCACTCATGAATTATTGATAAACTCACCAAACTAGGTATCAACCCCTATATCATTAGGTGGGTTGCAAATTGTCTCACAGATAGAACACACAGTGTGAAAGTAGTGGACTCCAAGTCAGACTGCTGGCTAGTCATGAGTGGAGTCCCACAGAGATTGGTCTTGGATCTTTTCCTGTTTGGCATCTACTTCTCTGAAGTCCAGGCCCTTTGAGAAAAACTCAGTTCCCACTAATTATCATACTGATGCAAGCCCACTGAACACAGAAGGCATTATAAGAGATCTGGGGACACAGGTTGACAGCAACCTCTTCTTCAACCACCACATTGCCACTGTGGTCAGAACATCCTTCTATGTGGCACATCTCATTACCAAGGGTTTTGCATCCAGGAAGAAAGAGGTCATCATTTCTCTCTACTCTTCCCTCATTAGACCAATCATAGAGTATAATGCTCCATTTGGCATGTACCACACTAGACACCTGCAACAGATGGCTAGGCCACAAAAGTATCTCATGAAGAGGATCCTAGGCCTTAAACACATTTCTTACAGGGACAGACTCAAAAAACTCCAGCTATTCTCTGTCTCATATTGCCTACTAAGAGGCGATCTCTGCTTGACTTACAAAGCCACGTCTGACCCAGCTCTGTTAGAAATGCTACATCTAAAGAAATCCCAATCCCTCCGCAGCACATGCTCCAGAGACCTCAACCTCATTACCACAATCAACAGAACATGCTGTTGAGACTGTCCATGTTCTGGAATAGACGTCCCATATATGTCAAGCAGAGCATCTCACTGGCCCTCTTCAAGAAAAATCTTGATGAGTAGATGGGAAATAGAAAATTCACCCCTGGGATCCCTCCAGTGGCTCTACTTGATAGAGACACTGGAAACTATTGATGCGCAGCACAATGCCAGGACACTTCTATGGGCTAGGCTTGTAAAGGCCCCAGGGCCATTAGCCTAGTACACACCTATAAACCTATGAATGTTTTTATACTTCTGGTGCACCAGGGAGGCCTGTTTTTGTCAGGAGGACCTGGTTTTGATCTGGTCAGGTAGATCTGAGCTTATGCAGTTGTTTAGGTGGTTATACAGGGCATTTATGTGCTGCTCTGCATAGGAGTCATTGTTGGCTGTGTTATCAGTGGATTTGAAACTTTTTATACCATTGCTTAGAAGACCGTTGTTCACTTTGGAGAACTTTATCATTTTTTTGCTCCTGTGGGGGCGTGAAGTCTGATCATTACTTTGAATGGGACAGATTTATGGTCTGACCTTACTAGGGAGGGCAACACACAGAGTAGTGCAATGCCCTCCCCATGTTGGTGAGGCCTACATCTAGGACATTTGAGCCCCTTGTTGAGGTGCAGACTAGCACAAACACAAACGAAACACAAACTACAAACATCAGCCGTTGACATCAACTGAGGTTTCGATGGCTGGCCTCTTAAACTTATTCTTTATGCAACACATAACCAATAGGTCCAGAGGCACAGAAGAGGTACTCTGTGATTCATAGCAGTGCAAGTTCTAGGATAATGAGATAGACAAAATTCAGCTCTTAAGCTAAGGTTGGAATTGCATTTATTTTTCAGGACCCTGACTGCTCTGGCTGTACTGGAAGCTGTGGTGGTACAGCAGTAGCAGTGTTGCCTCACAGCAAGAGGTTCTCCTGTTCGATTCACGGCTGGAGCACCTTCTGTGTGGAGTCTGCATGTCCCCCCCCGTGTTCAAGTGGCCTCCGAAAGACATGCGTGAATGGGCGTGCCTTTGCTGAAGGTTGGGCATCGGGCTGGCAACTTGGCACCATAAAAAATCTACTGTCAATCATTAGCGGACCGGAGTTCCGCTGTGGCGACCCCTAACCAGGAAAAGCCTAATTGACAAACAAACTGCTCTGGCTGTACTGACTCTTCTTGCTCCACTGTTTAAAGAATGGCCTCTGAAGCATGCTCTCATGGTTCTCTTCCTGTAAGACAAGTGACTATATGTCTCAAACTCTAAGTTCAAGAAATCTAGACAATGCCAAAAATAATGGGGTGATAAATGCCCCAAATCAGGGACAAATGTTAAATATTGTACTAGTAACCTTAGTGCTAGACTAATAAGTTCTGCATTTATATACATTTTCTAAAGGATAACAAGCCTGAAACTCAAGGGTATAGAAATATTTAATGTCTTCAATTCTCAATGATAAGCCAGGGGAAACAAAAAAGGTTGAAGAACAATACAGCCGTCTTATATGGTTTGGCCATGCAACCATGCGATGCAAATGTTTCACAGTATACATTGAATGTCTTTAGGAGAGGTAATTCTAAAATTAACTGTCCTCTTTAGTTGCTATTAGTTTTGTGCTCAATCCACGTGCATTGTGTGTGATCTCTGATCTAGCACCTACATGGGAACTGATTGTTCCTCACTGCTCTAAGGGTGATTAAACATTGTCATATCCATTGAGCATGTTGCTCAACTGTCAATAATTTTGCAGAATGTTCCTGATCTTTCCTCACATTTTTGTCTCATTCCTTGTAAAATTTTATATTTTGTTGTAAATCACAAGACGATTACGGTCTGGGAGTAAAAGCAGACATTAGAGTTTCATACTTTTTAATGGTCAGAAAATGTACTTTGATGCACAGCATATCTTTCTACTGATGTTACATGAATTACTGTAATATTTAAAAAAAACTATCTTTCAGTCTGAACCTTTTTTTCTCCATTGTTTTTGGCTTGGAATATCACTGACAATTAAAATAATTAAACCCAATACAACCCCCATGATGTTCATATGTATGATGCTAATTCTAACTGAAAACATGATATACTGTAAAGCTGTCTAGCAAATGTATTAGCATCTCAATGATGGATATTTGATTTTATGTTTGATTAAAACAATTGCCCACTACCACAAGTACTCATGCACTAGTAATGCACAAGATACTTGTCTGTTGCTATTTCCAAAAGACAAGTGATGTTATTCCCACTAACCTAATGCAGTCTTACTTAACCACTTAGCCATCCCATTCCCAAAGCAATTGAAATTTACAGGTTCATAGGTGTATACCAGGATAATGACCACAAGGGCCTAGGATAATGACCACAAGGGCCTTTATATGCCTAGCCATACAACTCTAATGCCCCCCCCCAAGTTACTGTGCTTTACAGATTATTTTAAGGGATGTATGTTATGGCATAATATAATGACTACCTCTGTCCATTAGAGACATAGGTTTCAGACCAGAAGTAAATTTCCACTTTGTTATTCACTGGTCCAGACTGCTCTTGAATATGGTTATGGAAGGGCTATGCTTCATATGGATGGGAACAGTATTCCAGGGAAAGTACAGCTGTGTAAGTAAACATATCATAACAATATATGTTCGAATGATCACTGCTGCAGTAACCTTAGCTAAATGGATTATATCCTACCAAGGATATAACAGCTGGCCAGCTCCCACAGCTTCAGGACACCTTCCATGAGCCCAAACTGTCAAGGAACTCAAGATGAGCTGACTAAAAGAAAAGCTTTGGCATGAAGTCCCTCAGATCTTTCATACCAGCAAAGACAGAGAGGGGAGTGAGCCCTGAAATGACAATAGGAAGAACAAAAATGAATGTCCACACCTTGGCATAACACAGCTACTTCAGCAGTGATCATTTGAACATCTACTGTTATGGTAAGTTCAACTTACACAACTGAACAGTGTTCATCATATTCATCACTGTTGCAGTATCCTTGGCAATATGGGTAGAATATTTTAACTAACTATACTTGGGAGGTAGAAAGAGCAGAGTCCAGAAGTCCCTGGAAAATGACCCTAGCAAAGCTTGGTATGGTTCAAGAGAAGGTATCAAGCTTACAGTGCTTTTTTAGGTAAGTGCAGAGGACTAATTACCAGCTTCTAAAATAGCTCTAGAATCCAATCCTTTCCAAAAAGTCATAGATGAAGCCAAGGCCCTGGTAGAGAGAGCTTTGAACCTGCCTGGAATAGTTTTGATATGCTGAGTATAACTAAAGGTAATAACTTTGGACAGCAACCTGGAAATAGTCTGTTTTGAAATCAGCTGTTCCTTTTTACCTTCACAAGAAATGAACAATTGATCCAAAGATCCAAAAGGCTTAGCTCTGACAAGATAATAACTGAGTTATCTGTGGACATCCAAGGTATGGTGTATCATTTTGCCTCTTTTTCACATTCAGGAAAGAAAATGGGAAGATAAATAGTATGACAAAGTAAACTTATATTCCACTTAGGTATAAAAGAAGGATTATTTCTCAAAGATACCCTGCCCATGTGGAAAATGGGATATGATTGAATCACCATAAAAGCTTGCAACTCCGATACCTTTCTTGCAGAGGTCACAGAAATTAGTAAAACTGTTTTTGATGAAGAGCCTCAGTTAGAGAAAATAGTTGTTTTAAACAGCGCAAATGTTAGCTTCTCTAACACAAAATTAAGATTCCAAGGAGGGGGCACCAGTTTTCTTGGAGAACTTTTATGTAAAGCCCCTTTCAAAAACATTTTGACGTGAGACTGCATTGAAAGATGAGGATCCATGGGCAGACTTGCCAAAATGGCAAATAAATGAACCTTGATAGAGAAAAAAAGAAAGGCTATGGCATAGTAACTCACACAAATATTGTAAAACCAGAGAACAACTAGTCCTGATTAGATACAGGTTATGTTGTTGGCACCAGCTAGAAAAACTTTTCCATTTGGTAATATATGATTTCCTAGTAGCAGGCTTTCTTGCTTCCATTAGTATCTGCTGCAAATCCTCAGAAAATGTGTGCCTAAAAGGAATTAAGACCCTATCATCCAGGCAGTCAACTGCAGATGATTAATGTCTGGGTGTATCAAACACTCCTGTTCTTGCCTGAGTAGATCCATTCTTTGAAGAAGCTTGTGGTAATTGCCCCTGCAAGTTTCCAAAAGAAGGGAGAACCATCGTTTCCAGGGCCAGAAGGGTGTCCCCACAATTATCTTAGCAATTCCTTCTGAATCTTTAGAAGTATCCAGGATAGTAGGGGAAAGGATGAAAAAGTATATAAGAACATTTCTGTCCAAGGAAAAGAAAAGGCACATGGAATCAATGTCTTCTTGAATGGAGTCCTGGAACACAATCTTGCCAGTTAATTGTACAGAGATGAGGGCAAAGATGTCTACTTGAGACATCCCCATCAGCTGGATCAGATTTTCAAAGACCACCAATCTAGTTTTCATTCATGAGAGTCTGCCGAGGTTCTGCTTAGCTTGTCTGCCACACAATTTTGCTCTAAAGGAATTTATGATGCCTGTAGAGTGAGAATGTGCTATGAAGCTATATCCCAGGTTAACACGGCTAGTTTGAAAAGGGAGTATGTCCTGGAAACACTTTGCTTGTTGTACCACATGACTGGTATTGTCTATGATCACTTGAAGAGGTCCTGGAGCCAAATATTGTTCAGAGAGTTGAGTGCCTTGATCAGGGCAACCATCTCACTGATATTTATGTGCTTCTGTCTGTCCTGGATGTCCCATACCCATTGCACTTTTCTCTTTCCTGAAACCTCTCCCCTACCTAAGTCAGAAGGGTCTGTGGTGACTGATTGGTTTGGAGAAGGGAGGAAGAAGGGACACAAGGATTTAAGGATATTTGTTGTCTCCAACAAAAGTCTTCTGATCAAAAACAGCACTGGGGTTTTGAAAGATAAAGGATGTTGATGCTGGGACCAAATAGATTTCAGCTAGCACTGTGTCTTTCTCATGTGAAGACTTGACAGGGGCATCATAAGAATCATAGATGCTGTGAGACCCCAAATCCTGAAATATTCCCTCCCAGTGATCAAAGTCTGAGTGGAAAACCTTAGAAATAGATTGAATTAAAGATTTATTTTTTTGCCTGTGGAAGAAAAGGTCTTTGAACTGAGGTGTCTAACTGACATCTTAGGAACAGAATCCTGTGTAAAGTAGTCAAGAAAGACGCTTGGAATCCCGGCTTGTGCAAGAGATCTTTCACCCAAGAGAGAGATTCCAGGCACTTTGAAAAAGACTCTGCAAAGATAAGAAGTCATCTAAATTTGGAACATGTGGATACCTTGTAGCCTGCAATGAGCTCTAACTGGAGCTAGATGGTTTGTGAACACTCTTGGTTCAATAGATAGTCTAAATGGTACAGCAGAGAACTGATAATGTGATCCAGGCACACAAACAAAGTCCGGATGAATAGGGATGTGAAGATAAGCATCTTTTAAGTCTAGTGTATCAGGAAACTTGAAGGAGGAATAAGAGGTAACAAATTATGGAGTGACATGATTTTGAATTTGGGCACTATCACCAACAGGTTTGGGAAAGAAACTGCTTCCAATCATTTTCTTTCTTTGGCACTTGGAACATCCTTGAATAAAAAATGTTCCCTACCTGGAAAAAAGGAACTGGTTCTGTCTCTGGGACAGCATGTGATGAAAAATATGTGGAAAGTAAAGAGTCTGATCCTGAGGATGAGGAATGACCCCCCCCGCCCCCCCAGAAAGGAGGAATTTCCATTCAATGCAGTCTTAACCCCGATGAATGATTTTCAGAACCCATTTGTGTGAAACAATCTGTTGCCAAAGAGAAAAATGGAGATTCAGACATCTGGAAGAATAAAAGAGGACAGGTGGGAGGGGGGTCACAACTCATTCATTCATGAAATACCCCCTACCATTTTTTTGCTTGTTATCACAAAAGAACAAGTCATCACTGTGCTCTGTAAATCCACAAACATGGCATCAATGGGCATTGATGGAATCCCAGGGTGCCTATTAAATAGCTTGTAACATAACCTAGCAGACCCACTCAGATCTCTAGTTAACCACAGTCCCAGACAGGGTTTGTCCCAGTAGACTGTAGAACAGCAACAGTCATCCCTCTGCAGAAGGGAGAACCATCAAAGGAGCAAGGAAACTACCATCCCATAAGTCTGATTAGCCTGATATGCAAGAAAATAGAAAAAATAATCATGGACCTAATTAACAATGACATAGGAAATCTTCAAACTCCAGGCCCAAACTCATTGTCAAGGTAAGGTCCTGTCTACTTATTCTCGTAGACTTCTTTGAGAAGGTTAGCAAGTCCATGAATGAGGGTAAGACAGTGCATACTGCCTACCTTGACCTGGCCAAGGCATTTGATACAATACCACACTCAGGTATTTTAAACCCACAAAACTGGGCATAAACCTCTACATCACCAGATGGATAGCCAAACAGCTCACAGATAGAACATATGTTGCTAGATGGGGGAGTCCACATGTAGCAAGGGGCCAGGCACCAGTCCAGTAGAGTATCATAGGGCTCAGTACTGTCCCCCCTTCTGTAAAGAATATACTTCTTACATATCATGGCAAATGTAGATAGCCTTTGGCTAACCAAGTATGCTGATGATTGCAATCACTGAATCCCCAAATGATAGATCTGACACAGACTAATGATTCGTGTCAGAACTATGGCCTCAAATGAAATGTGAAGAGGTGCATAATATTAACATTTGAGAAATCAAATACCCCTGCAAATTACAATACTGATAGCACCCCCCCCTAAGAGTGGACCAAGTGGTGAGAGATCTGGGTACTCAAATAGATAGTAATCTGAACTTTGGCTACCACGTGTTCACCATCTGTGCATGTAGATGAGGAAATCCTTCTATGGGGCCAGCTTATAAGTAAGGGCATGGCATCCAGATCTAAGAATGTCATAATACCACTGTACTCAGCTTCATCATAGGTTCATAGTTTCATGGGTAGGTACTAGGCTATCTGCCTGAAGGCATTTCTAAGCCTAGCTGGAATGTGTTGGCTTTTGCCACCCCCTTAGATTAG
Source organism: Protopterus annectens (assembly GCF_019279795.1). Taxonomy (NCBI): domain Eukaryota; kingdom Metazoa; phylum Chordata; order Ceratodontiformes; family Protopteridae; genus Protopterus; species Protopterus annectens. The sequence goes on from NC_056729.1 coordinate 1,083,090,126, forward strand.
TCCACTGTGCCTCTGTCCAGCAGTGCCATTGAAATGATCCCTGGGGTAAACTTTCTAATTCCCATTCACTCGTCAAGGTTTTTCTTGAAAAGGGTTAGCGAGGAGCTCTGCCTAAAGTAGATTGGAATCTTGTTCCAGAGCATGGGAAGTCTCTGGGACAGGAATCTATCCCTCCACCATGTCCTATTTATCGTTGTGGTGAGGCTTTGATCCCTAGAGTGTGTGGCTCAAGGGGGTATGATTTTCTTTAGGTGGAGCATGTCCATCAATTCTGAAATGGACATGGCCTTGTATGTTAGGCAGAGATCACCTCTGCATAGGTGGTATGCAACTGAGTACAGCTGGAGTTTCTTCTGTTGAGCTGCATAGGGCATCCTTTTGAGGCCAGTGATCCTTCTGTGGTCTTTCCAGCTGTTGCAGGTGTCTTGTAAGGTACATCCCAAATGGGGCATTGTACTCTATGATGGGTCTGATGAGTGATGCATAGAGGGGCACAATGACTTATTTTGATCTGGCTGCAAACCTTTTTGTGATTAGGTGGGCCACATAGAAGGATTTTCTAACCACTTTGGCAGCGCGATTATCAAAAGAGACGTTACTATCTACTTGGGTCCCCAGATCACTTATTACATCTTCGATATTTAGGGGGCTACCACCTATGTGGTAGTTCGTGGGTACTTTGTTTTATCCAAAGGGGATGACTATGCACTTTTTCACATTTAGCTTGAGGCCATGATTTTGACACCATGTATCTTTCTCAGTGAGACCCTTTTGGAGGATGTCTGTGTCAGCCGGAGAGTCAATTATAGCCCCTAGTTTGCAGTCATCTGCGAACTTGGTCAGCCATAGTGCTCCTCTGCTTGCCTGTACCTCTGAAGTATATGCCGAACAGGAGGGGTCCTAGGACTAAACCCTGGGGAATGCCACTTGTAACCAGTTTAGAGTCAGATCTAGCTCCTGCAACTCTTACCATGTGGGTTCTGTCCGTGAGCCAGTTGGCAACCCATCTCATGACATATGGATTTATATTCAGGCTGGTGAGCTTGTCTATAATACCTGACTGGGGAATGGTGTTGAAGGCGTTTGTGAGGTCTAGGTAGGCTGTGTGGACCACCTTTCCCTTATCTATAGCCTTGGAAACTGCCTCAAAGAAGTCCACCAGATTTAGGAGGCATGATCTATCCTTTAAGCCGAACTGGGTAGGGTCCAGTGTTTGGAGGTTCCCAATGTCTTTGTTAATGAGATCCATGATGATGTGCTCCATATCCTTGCAGACCAAGATAGTCAGGCTTATAGGGTGATAGTTGCTGGGGTCTGTTGTGGCTCCACCTTTGTGGAGTGGAATAACCATTGCTGTGCGCCAGTCTATGGGCATGTAGCCTGTGGAGAGGCTGAGTTTGAACAGTGTGTTTAGCTGAGGGGTTAGTTCATCTTGGAGCTCATGTGGGACACAGCCTGGGATACTGTCTGGTCCCATTGATGCTGTGTTTCTGGCTTTGGAGATGGCTGTTTTAACCTGAGTGTCTGTGATTTCAGGGGCAGTACATTCTTCTGATATGGTTATGGGCCCTTTTGGGGGCAAGAAGGGGGTGAAGTTTGCACTGAACCTGTCTGCCAGGATGTTGGCGATGTCGGTTGGTTCAGTGTATTTTGTGCGATTCTGCATTTTCTCCAAGCAGATCCCATTTAGATTCTTGCTATAGCTAAAAAATGCCTTGTGGTTATCTTTGGAGTCATTGGCAATGTTTCTTTCGAAGCTAGCCTTGGATGATTTTATGAGGGATCGTAGTTTCTTGCTGATACTGATCAGGGATGTCTTCCCTTCTTGGGATTTTACTCTTTTCTGTACTAGTTTCCTCCTTCTGTTGTATAGCTTGTTTATGGCAGAGGTCCACCAGACTGGTTTCCTTTTACTGGAGGAGTGAGTCTTGATTTTGCTTGGGATAGCATGATCCATGCATTCTTGTAGGTGCTCACAAAGTGCATTAGTAAAGGATTTTGCAGCTTGGATAGTGTTATCTTTTAACATGGAGGCTTTGAAATTTTCCACCTCGATCTTAAGTAACGTGAAGTTTGCTTTTGAAACATTTTTCCCAGTGGTTTCTTTGACCAGGGGTGGAAGCAGAATGCAGATATCTAGAGTGATTGGTCATATCTAACCAGTGAGGGTTTGACCTCCGGTGTGGAACACTGGTCGCCCATGTTGGTGATGACTAGGTCCAATATGTTGTCACCTCTGGTAAGGGTGTTAACCAGTTGATCCAGGGAGTTTGAGTTTATAAATTCTAGGAAATTTTGGGCAAGGGAGTTTGTGCTTGAGTAGTTCTCCCAGTTAATGTTTGGGTAATTGAAGTCTCCCTATATCAGGGTGTTTGGCAGGACTTCTATGCTTCCCAGTGTTTCCAGAAATGAGGAATGGGGGTCCTGGGACATGGTGGGCAATCTGTAGCAAGCTACAATTTGAACTGTAGATTTGCCCATTGTTAGTTGCACGTGGATGATCTCAGAAGCATTGTGCTGTGCCACTAACCAGGAGGTGTGGGTATCCTTGATGAATATGGATACGCCCCTGCCTTCTGTAGTTTGTTCCGGGTTTTGTAGCCAAAATGTATGGTATGAGTTGTAGTCTGGTAGTGCTGGGGTGTTCTCTGGAGCTTTAAACCAGGTTTCTGTTACTGCATGTATATCAATTTTCTTCATACTGAGGAGTACCTCGAGTGCATGCATTTTGAAGTTAAGACATCTGGCATTGAGTAGCATTACCCTCAGTTTTTTTATTACTTGTGCTATTTACGGTGGTGGATTTGTCTTTCAAGCCTTACCTAAAAAAGGCACTATGGGGGTGGCAAGAGCCTTGGCCAGTATTCAAAAGCCTAGGGGTGACAGGTGCAAGCCATCTCTAGCGAAGCAGCGTGGCTTGTCGAGCATGTCATCCCAGGCTGACAGCACTGCATCCCCTTTGAATGACACCAGAAGCTTAGCCAATTGTTAAAATTGATAATTTTTCTTTATACCATGGTGTCATTCTTGGTGAGGGCAGGATGCTACTCAGGATCATGGTCATACCGGCCTGGACTATGTGATCAGGGAGCTCCTCCATGTCTCTTTTCATGTAGTCCAGGGAGGTATGGCTCAGGTCATTCACACCAACATGGACAATGACAGAGTCATGTTTGTACTTTTTCTGGAGTGACCTGAGTGCTTGTGTTATGTGGTGGATCCTGGCACCCGACAGGCAGCTAACACTAACCTTCTCCTTGTTCAGCCTAATGAGTGGGACGTCAGTGTGCCTGACTATAGAGTCACCTGTTACTAGTGTGTTGTGTATTTTGTTTGCCTTAAGGGCTGTGATTACGTGGCACACTGTTTTTGTGAAGTATGTGTTTCATGGTTTGTGTTGGGGAGGGTGGAGGTTGCTTGGATGTCTGCTTTGGAGGTTTCTGTTGCTTTTGCAGATTTTTATTTAGAGTGTCCAAGTATATTTTTGTGTATTTATGTGTGTTTTTTGCCGGTGCTGGTTTCATAGGTTTATGTGAGACTGGTGGTGTGATGCAAGTAATTCCCTTCTCCTCTTGACTGTCTGATCCAGTCTTGGGTTGAGAGAGCTTAACCTCCAGTTTGGCTGTATAATTGCATCTCTTGCATCTATTAGTGTTTGGTGGTAGGAGGAAAGAGTTGTCTGTGTACATGAGGCAGTTGTAGCATTACCTCAAAATGTCCAGATTCATCAGTTGAACCAGAGAGTACACCAGAAACTGCCCTTTGCACTTGCCTGGATAGGTACAACTGTTTTACTGATTGGCTGGTAAGGTTGAATAGAGGGCCTTGTCCTTGTCTGCAGTATAGGGGGGTCTAGTGCTAAGGTTTATTAGTGCTTTCTATGAGTTTTGAGAAAGTGCTGGGCTGAGAAGTGAATGGTTTGAGTAATTAAGATGAAAGTTTATCTAGTTCCAAGGGAAAACTTGAAAAGCAGACTTTGTGGAGCCGGGAATACTTATCACCTAGCTAACCTGTGCTGCCCGGCATGCAAAACCACGTAATTGTGGGTTTTATAGCAGGGAAATGAAAGAGATAGAAATTAGCCCAAAATGGCCAATAAACTACTTATTTCTGGGCTGAGTCCACTCCTCTAGGAACAGATAGGCTGCTCAAAGCTCCCCTCTCTCACAAGTGAACAGAGAAACTTCCTTCTATCCAATTAAGGTATGGGCAAACATAGAAACTTGTAACACAGTCCTGAATTCAGCAGTAACCTGAAAACTGGACTATACTAGCTTAGAAAGGTGGGAAAACAAGTTTTTTTTTTTTCAGAAAATAAAGCAGATACAATAAAAAAACTTTAAATGCACAGAAATGGCTATCATACTTGAGTGTGTAGCCTACAACAGTTATACAGGTAATTTAAATACAAAAATGACTTTGTTAAAGTACAGGCAGTAAACTATGTACAATATGTAGCTGAAACAAGCGTTTTAAATCACAGAAACTCTAAATAATTGGTATTTTAGGTGGAATTAGCTGAAGGCAGCAAGAAAATGCAGAAAAATGATACTTAATCACTCCAAAGTCTCTCTTTTTTTGTCTCTCTGCTACTGTAGAATTCTGCAGGGCACCAGGCAGGAGCTTGCTGAGCTATATAAAATGCAAAAACTTCGCAAATGCGGGTTTTATAGCAGGAAAATGAGTTAGAAATCAGCCCAAAATGGCCAATTAACTACTTATTTCTGGGCTGAAACCACTCATCCAGGGATAGATAAGCTGCTCAAAGCTCCATTCTCTCACAGGTGAACAGAGAAACTTCCTTCTATCCAAGTAAGGTATGGGCAAACACAGAAACTTGTAACACAGCCCTGAATTCAGCACTAACCTGAAAACTGGACTATACTAGCTTAGAAAGGTGGGAAAACAAGTATATATTTTTTTGTTTTTGTCAGAAGATAAATCAAATACAATCAAAAAACACTTTAAATGCACAGAAATGGCTATCACACTTGAGTGTGTAGCCTACAACAGTTTAACAGGTAATTTAAACACAAAAATGACTTTGTTAAAGTGCAGGCAGTAAAATAAGTACAATATGTAGCTCTAACAAGCTTTTTAAATCACAAAAACTCTAAAAAATCTGCGTTTTAGGCAGAATTAGCTAAAGGCAGCAAAAAATGCAGAAAAATTATACTTAATCACTCCATGATTTCAATTACCCAAACATTAACTGGGAGAACTACTCAAGTACAACCTCAGAACAATAATCAAGTACAATGTACCATTTGGCATTTACCTTGCCAGGCACTTACAACATTTGCTGCATCTTCAGAGGTTTTTCACCAAAAGAAACAGGGTATAACCAACATTTCATAGGTGGACCAATTACAAGCCCTATCACTGTATTCAGTTTCCTACATGTTACTGAGGGTGATTTACGCCTGACCTACAAGGCAGTCTCTGACCTAACCCTGATGGAAATGTTGCATATTCACAAAACTAACTGCATGAAGGTTACCCACTCCAAGGATCGAAACCTGTTTTTTGACATGAATAGATCATACTGCAGAGACAGATATATGTCCCTGAGATTGCCCCTCCTCTGCAATAAGCTTCCTAGTCACATGAAGCAGGGTCCTTCTCTAATAATCTTCATGCATGATCTGGACCATTGATGGGAAATCACAAATTCAGTGGTGGGGTGGCACCCATGTCCCTTATGGACAGAGGTGGTCTGTAAATATTTTCAACACCCTGCTTGCTTACCCTTGTTATCTTTCCTCTAGAGACAGAAAATTGGGTAAAATCTGGGTAAAATTGGCTAGGCTTGTAAGGGGTCTTTATCAGTTACCTATGTAATCTCCTTTGAATTTATGAACCTATGAATCATCTGTTTACCTGAATTTTGTTCAGACTGTTTATTCTGTTTTCTGCCAAAACTGGATGAGGAGAGAAAAAAATCCCTTGGACAATTTGGAAAATGAGGGCTGAAGAATCTTACAGATTCCCTGGATCACCTTGTCCCTTTTTTCACATTTTTGAGCACCTCTGCAGGACAGGAACTAAACACTAAATCTGTACCCACGGGAGAATTTAAAATCTCATGTTTAGCATCATCTGGTAGGTTCTGAGAGTACAGCCATGCAGACCTCCTCAAAATGGTACCGGCAGCCATAGCCCTGGAAGAAGTATCAGAAATGTCATACACGCACTGCAAACAATGAATAGTGACAAGTGCAATACAAGAAACTAAGTTGCTTAAAGCACATTTTTCTTTTCAAGAAGAAACTGCAGATAAAACATTTCTCATACTTTCACAATTTGTCAGAACAAACTTTAATATATCAGCATGACCATTCAAAATTCTTAAAATTAAAGTTGCAGAAGTATATACTTTACCCATAAACACCAATAATTGTCCTATCCTTATCAGAAAGACAGCACGAAGGTGTGTAAAGTGTAACTTTATTATAAAGTTATTACATATAGACCGACTGGTTTCGGCATAAATTTCAAGCCTTCCTCAGTGTAACCATAAATGACACTCAACACTCCATATATGCACACCCATCCATTAAAAGAAAAACACCCATTTGCTGCTCACAATACTTCATTTAACCCAGGAGGAATTAAAGCACCTAGCTTTATAATCCATCTTTTTTCCTTATTATTAAGTATATTGTGCCAGACAGTTTTATTTGTTCTAGTCCCCTTGATAATATCAATGACAGTGAATCCAAAGGATGCTGAAGGATGATTAACCACATGTTTGTATAATGCATCTGTATGCTTTTTTAGTTTGATGTCACTTAAATGCTGATTGATCCTGAATTTCATGGGCCTGGACGTTTGGCCCACATAGAAGTCCGAGCATGAACAGGTGGCTAGGTATATAACCCAGTCAGATGAACAACTGACAAAAAATTTAACATCATAAACCGGACTGGTATTGCGGCTACTAAACATTTTAGTCTGATTTAGTCTGCTGCAATGTACACAATGGCCACTGTTTCTTTAAGCCGTGCACTGCTGCACTTGCAGGGGACTATTCTGGACTACCCTTATCAGAAGGAGTAGGATCGGGATTAATGTAGTGCTTAACAGCAGTGGGATCAACTAAAGCTATAGTTGCTGGATCAGGTTTGAAAATAGTGTATACAAATATAAAAGAGTGAGGAATGTTATACATCCTGTCTGCCTTTTTAGGGGCAGCTGGATGACTATCAGGAAAATTTCAAGCAATACTACACACACATTTTCTAAAGCAGACAGAAGAGGGAGAGCGGATGTATGTTCTGGAAAAGCCTTTAGTGAAAGGATTGTGTTGACTGGCCACTGACTGGTAAAGGTTGGCTGGTCTAGGGCTTGGAGTAAGCAGTCACTGGTCCTTCTGACCTTTTTTTTTAAGTTGTTTCAGGTTGTACTTTCTGAGATTTAGGCCCTGCCTTTGAGAGGAATTCTGTTTATTCACACTGAGCTGAATGGAGGAGGGGCATGGACCACAACTCTGATCGGTGATACCTTGCCTCGCTACAAAGACTCAAAACCAATTACCAACCCAGGAAGACTACCCACTCCCTCGCTGAACCCTGCGCTCTGGTGGAATTCTTCCCAGCAACAGTTCCCATTAAGAACAGTGTATGTGTATATGCTTAATATTTTGGACCCTGTCTTTTTGTCATATTTTCTGACATTGGCAACCTTCAAACACTGGACCCCACCCAGTTTGGGTTTGTGAAGGGCCGATCTTGACTCCTGAACCTGATTGACTTCTTTGAATCAGTCTCCAGAGCCATGGACAAGGGTAAGGTGGTCCACACAGCCTATCTAGACCTTGCCAAGGCCTTTGACACCATCCCCCACTCTGGAATCATAGATAAACTTATTAAGTTGGGCATTAATCCCTATGTCACCCAATGGGTTGCTAAATGGCTTACTGATAGAACCCACACTATACAAGTAGTTGACTCCAAATCCAGCTCCAAACAAGTGACAAGTGGAGTACCTCAGGGTTCAGTCCTGGGGCCGCTCTTGTTTGGCATCTACTTCTCTGAAGTACAGGTCAACACTAAGGGACTCTGGCTAACAAAGTTTGCAGATGACTGCAAACTGGGAGCCATTATTGAATCCCCAAATGATGTGGATACTCTACAAAAGGGCCTTACAGAAACAGATGCTTGGTGCCAGAGCCATGGGCTCAAGCTCAATGCCAAGAAATGTATTGTTATCCCCTTTGGGAAAAACATGTATCCATGAATTACCATATAGGTGGCAGTACACTAAACACAGAAAGTGTGATAAGAGACTTAGGGACACAGGTGGACAGTGGTCTCACCTTTGATAACCACATCACCACAACAGTCAGGAAATCCTTCTATGTGGCACACCTCATCATGAAGGGCTTTTCATCCAGAAAAAAGGAGGTCATTGTCCCACTGTACTCATCCCTCATTAGACCCATTATAGAATACAATGCCCCATTTGGTATGTACCTCTCAAGACATCTGCAACAACTGGAAAGGCCTCAGAAATACCTCACTAAAAGAATCACAGGCCTAAAGCAGATGCCCTATGTTGACCGCCTTAAAAAACTCCAGCTATACTCTGTCGCATATCGTCTACTCAGAGGCGATCTCTGCTTAACATACAAGGCCATGTGAAACCCAGAGCTGTTGGACATGCTACACTTAAAGAAATCCCAATCCCTCAGAGCTACAAGCTCCAGGGATCTAAACCTTGTCATCACAATAAACAAAACATGCTGGAGGGATAGGTTCCTGACCCAGAGACTCCCCAGACTCTGGAATAGATTGCCTATACATGTCAAGCAGAGTGCCTCTTTGGACCTCTTCAAGAGGAACCTTGATGATTGGATGGGAGAAAGGAAATTCACCCCAGGGATCACGTCAGTCACCCTGCTAGACAGGGGTCCAGGAAAGTAAATAATGTGGGAAGAAATATCCAGGGAATTGTTATTGCTAGGCTTGTATAGGCCCTAGGGCTGATAGCCTAGTACCAACCTATGAACCTATGAACTTCTATTAAAGCGGCTCCTAGTCAGCTACAACCCATCACTGCACACCACTCCACCACCCTGCTCTCTCAAACAGTCAGTCTAATATTCACTACCTACCTACCAAATTAGCTCCTGCTCTGCAAGCTCCATTTGCCTATAATTCTTCTCCTCCTCCATTTGCCTATATGTGTTTTCCCCCTTTACTACAGCCCCCCACCTTCACCTGTATGTTGTATCTCGACTTACTCTAACTACCTTTCACTCCAGACACACATTCTTCCAACTGCATAACCCTCTGTTTTTCCCACTATCTTCATCTTCTAATCCACCCCCCCCATTTCCGTGGCTTACCTACATGCTCTGAGGCCACTCTGTCCTTCCTCCATTGACTAATTCTTAAATCATAGCAGTGATATTACCAGTACAGCTGCCCCTTCTCAACTGAGTTAAACCCTCTACAAGCTCAATGACACCATACCTAGTGGCTCATTTACTTTAAGTAATAACTCAAAATTCGATGTCTATATTATAGAATGGCAAGCAGCTTGAAAGTGACAAAAGTAGTCATTTCAAACTCCCCAAGCTTAAAATCTACGTAATGTTATTTTCACCACAGCTGTCCTTCTCCAACTTATCTAAGCTCTCTCCCCAATTGACTTTCTTTATCTGCTTCACTTGGACAGAGCAGCGTCATCCACCCATAAAGCATAGGGACACATTAATCTGTTATTGCAGTATTACATCACCCATACCTCCCATGATCCTTTATGGCAGATAATAGTCATACTTAGGCTACAGCGCCATTTTCTTTTGCATTTTCGGCCCCATATCATGAAGTTGTATGCACACTGACAAGGTAAGCTCAGCAGTTAAAGGAAACAAAAGCTCAATTGTAATATCTTATATGGTATTTTGCAATCTGCATTAATGGCTGTTTTCTGACACTGGTAGCTTAGTTTGTTGTGGTTTTTAATGAGCTTTACTCACGTTATTTCAAGATACGACAATACCGGCTTCTGTCATTAGCTTACAGGCTTATTGTTTGCAGTGCATCCCCTTCTAAAGGACTAATCTGTAGAAAATGCAAATTCTCATGCGGAGCATATCATTTTGTGGTCAGAACTTTTGTAGAACTTATAAGTGTAAGGAACAATTGGTTATGCCCTGTAGTACGTTATGTTGACTCCTAGTGGTCAACATGTGCAAACGATATTCTAGGTGTTTAGACTAGCTTAAGGCCTTAATCAAATAGCCTTCTGATTATGCATTCATTGAATATAGCACTACTAATTAAGTTTTCTTCTCAAACATAACTATTGAACATATCTCGACTGTGCTAAAGGTACTGTTATTGTTTAACTCTACTGTACAAAACAGAGATGTTCTGAACATTGCTCGGTTATGCCAAAAAAACTGTTTTTGGTTTAAGCCCTACTGTGCTAAAATAAGTGGTTTTATTTTTTTCTAAGTTGTTTATTGACTTTAGCTGCATTGTGGAAACAGGGACTGCCTTTCTAAGCTCCTCCTTTTCTCTCCCCTAATTCCTTCTCAGTCAACGTTCTTCAGCTATATTATTACTTCCCCCCCACCCTAGTTCTAACATTTAAACTTTTTTCTCAAACCAACCTTCTCTCTACTCTGTCCTATATCTCCCCTTCTCCCCTGTACTACCCTATCCTATAGAATGGCAAGCAACTTGAAAGTGACAAAAGTAGTAATTTCAAACTCCCCATGCTTAAAATCTACATAGTGGTATTTTCGCCGCAGCTGTCCTTCTCCAACTTGTCTAAGCTCTCTCCCTGATTGGTTTTCTTTATCTGCTTCTCTCAGATGGTGTAGTCCTGCTCTGTTCGCCATCGCTACTGCTTGGGCTCACTTTGCTCCCCTACCCTACCCCCATTCTCACCCACCCCATATCAATTACATTTATAATCATACACAACATCTACTACCACTCCACAAACTCAATTATCCAGTCAAATCATACCTATCATCCGCCACTCCAACCTACTGAACCACACCCTACACAATACCTTCCCAAACCACTACTGCAAGCACTCACACCGACAACTTTATAATATGCCCTCGAGCATTAACACCACCAGTCTACATCCACTATGTCTCACATTTACCCTTTCCTCTCTCTTCCTCCTGTCTATCCTCTCCTCCTACCAAACACAACTCCACTTTACCCCACCACCACCATGGCAAACAGATTCCACTGCCAATCCCATTAAACCTGAACATTCCCCTTTATCACCTTGTCACCTCCCCTACATCCTACCACTCTCCTGTCTATATAAAAATCTTAGCTACAAAACTAGGCACCACTCATTCAGAAGGCCTGGCAAAATACTCCACAAACTAAAAAAACTCTATCTACACCTATGACAAAAACTCTCATGCTGCGGTGACATTCATCCAAATCCAGGTCCCAATAACAATAACAGTACAAACTCAACAGATCCTAATCCTTTATATCTAAGACCTATCTCATCTCTCCTCCTTCTAAGCAATAATATAAATAGAATTCTTAACAAAACCCAAGGCCTTCATGCCCTACTAGCTCTTTATAAATCTGATATTGTGGTATTAACAGAAACATGGCTTAAACCTGAACATCATGACAATGAAATAACAGCCCCTGGCTACAATATTATACGTAAAGACAGGCCAGGAAAAAAAGGAGGGGGCATAGCTGTACTATTCCAAAGCCACCTTTCTATTGAGCAATTTGAATGCAACTCCCCAGAAGTCAAAGACATAGAATTAATTCTAGCCAAACTAAACCTCAACCCCAATAAACAAATAATTATTGCAGGAGGATATATCCCCCAGGCCATAACACTAATATACTGGAAAATTTACTTAACTGGATGTCATCTTCCCTTCCACAAGAAACCATATTTTCAGAAGACTTTAACATAAACTGGTCTGACTGTACCAACCAAAATCCCTCTACCTACATTAACCTCTATAGGTTCACCCAAATTATTTCTACCCCCACAAGAATTGATAAAAATTACAAATGCCAATCCATCGTGGATTGGATTTATCCGACCCCACTCTCATCCACCAATCAGGCTGTCTCCCTGACAGTATGTGTGACCATCAAGCAACATACTTAATTAGAAACTGGTCCCACCAAACAAAACAACCTATACTATACTCAGAACTGTATGTAACAGAAAAATCTTCAGAGCTCATCACCTAATCAACTCACAAAAATATTGTAAATGGACCCCCCTAAAACAACTATCACTAGATGAAGCCATAGAGTACTTTATCTCAACCTTCCTAAAATCCTAGATTCCTATGCACCACCCAGAACCACTAAAATCAAAACCAACCATGCCCCATGGCTATGTAAAGGTGCTAGGTCCTTAATGATAGAAAGAGATAAAGCCTGGTCGCAATTTCACAAACACAAAACCACTACCCTGAGACAAAATTACCACAAACTCTACAACTATGCCAAAAAACTAATAAAGCTTGACAAAATTAATTACTATAAAACCTTGCAGGAAAAACATGCCAACAAACCTCAAAAATTCTGGGCCTCAATAAACAACCTACTACACCCTGGCAAACCTACCACTCCTTTGCCTATATTACCAAACAGCCATAGGGACATCCCCACCCAATTTAATAACATTTTCATTGAAACAATCCAAGCCCTAGCAGATACCCAAAACACAACTACAATTCCTACAGCAACAGTAACCCCACCCCTTCAAATACAATAAACAACAACCTCAGTTTTTCCCTGAACCCAGTCCCCACCACTACAATTGCTAATCTCCTCAAAAAACTCAAACCAACAACATTAGCAGCCGGCAATATCCCAGCCAACTTCCTATAGATTACAGAAGATGCAATAGTTTATCCCATGTCCATCCTCATAAACAGGTAAATAACCAAATGAAAGGTACCCCACTCCTGAAAATTATCTCTCCCTTGAGCTTAACAACTACCACCTTATAGCAATTTTATCACCCTTATCAAAAATATTAGAGAGAGTGGTTCATGCCCAGCTTATGCATTGCCTCCAAAAAAACAACCTACTATTTACATCCCAGCATGGCTTTAGGCCTTCCCATAGCACTACCACAGCACTGCTCTCATTCTCCAACATTGTGAATCTACATAGAACAAAGGTCTATTTGTATCCCCCATATTCCTTGACTCATCCAAAGCCTTTGATATGGTTAACCATAGTATGCTCCTAAATACTCTAGCTACCCTGAACATCAGTTCCTCTACCATATTCTGGTTCTCTAACTGTTTAACCAACAACAGGCAGTTCTATGGAAAGACCAATTGTCCCCCCTACTTCCAGTAGCCATAGGTGTCCCTCAGGGGTCCATCCTTGGTCCCTTGCTATTTTCACTATTCACTAAGCAGATAGCCTCATCCTCATCTTCTGCCTCTATAGTGCAATGCACAGATGACACCACCATTATATGTGGTGCACCCACCCTGAAGGAACTAAAAACCATCACCCAAAATAACTTTACCCTAGCAGAGTAATGGTTCACTAACATCAAACTTATATTCAACCCAAAGAAAACCAAAGTTTTTCTCTTCAGTCCTGGAAGATCTCCTCCAGTAAACAGTGATTTGACATAAAATCCAAAGATAATACACTAATCACCCCAACAACTCACACAAAGCTGCAATAATCTAAAATACGACACACATATTGTCCAAACAATCAAGAAGGTCAACAAAAAGATTGGCCTCCTTTATAGGAGCCAACAGTTTATGTCTAAAAATACCAAAGCCACTATTGCAAGAACCCATTTCCTATCTACCCTCCTGTATGGCTCTTCTATCTTAACCAACCTTTGTCACACTGAACTAACCAAGATGGAATCTTGCTACAACAAGATTGCCACGTTTGCTACTGAAGCCAACCATATGTCTTATCACTGCTTGTCCCTCAAGCAGATGAACTGGCTTGAGTTTCCTCAACTCCTCCTTCTCAATCAACTCACTATTGTCCACAAGCTATACTACCTTCCTGAAAAAACCTGCCCTTCAGCAGCTTATTCACCATTACATCACCTCCAGAACCGTAAGATCCACTAATCAGAAAAACATAATGTCATTAAACACAAAAATGAGGCTGGCAAATCTCTCTTTGCCTGCTCTATTGCCAGAACCTGGAATACACTCCCAAATCACATAACCTCTACAACCCTACTTCCCAATAAAAAAAAACATCTCAAAACCCACTACACAAAAAACTGGCTATGCCCATGCCACCCCCCAGGGTAAGCCTTATCAGTACATTGTTGCTGGGATCCCACTAAGAGCAATCACCACCCCTGCTGTACTATCCTATAGTTTAAAAAAAAGTTCATTACTGCTAAGTATGTTCTATTGAAAATTCTTCCTGTATGTTAATGCACATCTTTTATGTTATAAAATGTGTGTCTGTTGTATTATACTGTATTTGGAGCTTTTCTCCCTGGGGCTCCGCTGAAAAAGGACCTGTGTCCAGTCGGACTTTTCCGATAAACAAATGTAAAATAAATAAAATACATATAACAATGAATATCCTGTTAGTTGCTTATTTTTACTAGTTATTGCTTATTCTAACCATCTATAGCACTTTTTTATTGTCTGCTGCCTACTATTTTTACTGTATTTTATTGCTATAAACTAATCTGCACTATTGTACTGAAATTGCATGCCTTACAGGGCCTGTTAAATCACTTTTGTTACTGTAACACTGTTTGTAAACCTTTTTTTAACTATTTTCCCTGTTTGAAAGGTATTAACTGGACATTTTCTCCATTTGTTAAGCATCTGTTTGTTTGTTCTGATTTCCTGTCAATGAGAGTATCATATAACTGATTTGTTTGCAGTTAAAAGCATTCTCTTGAGTCTCCTTGCTCATTTGTCTGTTTAAAACTTTCCTTTAGTGTCTCACTGCTGTTTCTCTGCTGTGATAAACATTTTTGTAGTGTTTTTTGCCTAACATAGTGTAGTTATCAGCTGTAGCATAGTTTCCTACCCTCCTCTCTATTGGTGTGTTGTTGTTATACTTGGTAGCTTTGAAGTTGCCTGCCCCTACTGTAAATTTGATCTGGGACACTCCTCCCAATCCAGTGTCATTAGCTCATTCTACCTAATACAGAAAGAACATTTGGGAAGGCCAACCTCCTTAGTTTCTTTGTCTTGAATTATCTCCTTTCTCCCTTTCCACTTTACTAAATTTAAAAAAAAAAACTTTATTCAGCTGCTTTTACAGTATTTGTGCTTCATCCTCCTACTCTATTACTTCATCTTGTTTTTTTCTGCTACTTGTTCTCTAAAGTGTTCAATTGCATCTTCTCTGCTACATTTATTACTGCTTGTTTTTAGACTGTTTAAATTTTAAGTGTTATTCTAAGCCTCTTAGTTTTGGTTTAAGCAAGTGGGCTTTAGGCCTACCCCTTAGCTCTCCTTGGACTCCCTCCCTCAAATTCTGACAAATATGGATGGACAGTTTCCTACAGTTTCTCCATCTAGCCTGGTTGATATGGACATCCTGAGACAGTGTAGCAAATGCCGCATGTACATGGACAACCATCTACTACTACCACCTAGGAACACAATTTGTGAGAGATGCAATTACATACAGAAGCTAGAATATATGCTCTCTCCATCACAAACCAGTATATATGGCACTGAGAAGGTTGTCAACACAATCACTGCATCTCAAACACCACGCACAACTACACAACACACACCCACATATGCAGAGGTTCTCAAGAAAAACAAACACAAACAAAGGAGACTTCAGAGGCAAAAACACAAGAAAACTCCAAAACTCTCCACACCACATACCACGTATAGTCCACACACCTGTGTCTCACAACCACTAAGGCCTAACCATAAACCCAACATATTAGTCATATGAGACTCCATTGTGAGACACACAGATGTGCCTCTCACCAGGCTGGATAAGGAGAAAGTCATGGTTAGTCATTTGTCAGGTGCCAGAATCCGCCATATCACACACACAATCAAGTCTCTAAATAACATGTACTGTTGTGACTCTGTCATAGTCCATGTTGGTGTGAACGATTTGAGATGTACCTCCCTGGACTATATGAAGAGAGACATGATTGAGCTTGCTGAATATGTGTCCCAGGCAGGTATGTCCCTAGCCTTAAGTAGCATTCTACCATCACCCAGAGTGATGCCTCAATACAAACAGAGAATGATTAACTTTAACAATTGGCTTAGTTTCTGGTGTCATTCCAGGGGGATCCAGAAAATGACAGCCTGGGAAGTTATGATCGACAGACCACGATGGTTTGCTAGAGATGGCCTGCATCTGTCTCACTTGGGCTTCAGGGTTCTGGCAAAGGCCCTTGCCTCCGCCCATAGTGCCTTTTTTAGGAAAAGTCGTGAGATCAATATTACCAACATTATAATTTAAATAAAACGCAAATTAAAGGTCATGTTGCTAAATGCTAGGCGTCCAAACATGAAACTGCACTCATTATAAGCATTCTTAACCCTAGAAGATGCTGACATTTGTGCAGTCACAGAAATCTGATTCAAAGCTACGGAGAGCACCCGAGCTTACCTGGTTAATTATCCTATCTTACATTCAGACCCCAAAATGTGGCCAGCAAAGCCAAAGGAGGTAGAGTTACAATACATATTAAAACACACACACCTCAAGGCTGGTCAAACAGTATGACACACAGGAGTCACTCCAGGAGCAGTTAACCATTGGCAAGACCTGTATTCAAATTATAGCCAGCTACAGGCCCCAAATTTGACTCGAGATGCCCTCTCCACCTATCTGGACCTCTTCAAATCTGTCAAGATTCAACCCTTCATCCTGATCCTGAGTGACTTTAATTACCCAACCATTGACTGGAAAATCTACTCATGCCAGAACACAAATGCCCAGAGATTCCTTGATTTTATTAATGCAAATGCCTTGGAACAGCTAGTCGATACCCCTACAAGAGTTGATAGTATCTTGGACTTGATATTAACCAACATGAGTAACCACTGCAGCACCCCTATGGTATCATCCTCCCTGGTTAGATCTGACAATAAAGCGGTCACTTTTGAAGTCACCATTACCCCTGATCCCCCCTTTAGCTAGGGTCAAAAAAAAAAACTTCTCCAAAGCTGATTATGACCTCCTGAAGAATGGTATAAACAGCTTCACAGCCCCCTTCCCCACTGTAGGAACTGACACCAATGTCCAAATCTACACTAAAGTACTATACAATCATTTATATTGCTGAATGGAATCAGGAATACCTGACAGGGCAAAATCATCCTCTGCAAGGAAGAAGAAACCTGTCTGGTAGACATCTACAATAAATAAGCTATATAACAAAAGGAACAAATTGGTGTCCATGGCCAAGAAGGAGCAGGTGCCCATTTGGAAATGATCTCTCCTTAGCTTTAACAAGCTAATAACATCACTAGTGAAATCCTCTAAAGCCAACTTCAAGTCCAAATTGGCCACATTTACTAGAAACAATCATAAGGCCTTCTTCACATATGTATGCAATTTCAAAGGAAGCCCACAGATCTATTCAGAACTGGTGGTCAAGGACACATACACAAATGCTGTAGATATAGCCAATCTACTGGCTGATAGATTCAGTGAAAACTTCTTCCCTCTGTCCCCCGATCAGTCAATCAGGACTTCCCCAGTACCTGCCCTCTCACCCCTTATCTCTAGGGTACAGGTTATCACTGCCCTCTCAAAGGCAAAAAATACAGCCTTCATGAGACCCAATAACATCCCAGGCTGCATCTTACATGAACTCAGGCATGAACTTGCAGCACCACTAGGCACCTTATTCAACCAAAGTCTGAGTACTGGCTTTGTCCCAGTCGAGTGGAGGATGGCCACTGTCATCCCTTTGCACAAAGGTGGAGCATCTGTTATTCGGGATATACTTCTTCATGGTGCAGGTTGATTTTGACGCCTATTGCTACATCACGTTGCGAATGACTGCAAAACCACCTGTGATGTGGACATTATATCACAGGTCTCATCAAACAAATGAGTCATGCCCTGAGTATGGCACTGGGTTGACAACAAAATGGCCAGCTACAATATTTGGGAAGTGATCAGTAGATATTATCCAGATACTTAACATCCTGAGCATACAATCAGTCCTGAGTGACAAAAGCTGGAGACTATAGCAAGCTTTCTACAGATACCATGTTGGAAGTGTTGTACAGCTCTCCAGGGTAGCCAAGTGTATAACGGTGATTATCATCTGGTTCCTCGAGGTCAAAACAAGACCCCTTCTTCCCTTACCTCGAGGTATAGTACAATGCCCCCCTCACGTAGCACCATAAAGCCAGGTACCGACTGACCTTCTGGGGGTTGTCAAGCAGAAAATCCTGGTCCTCATTTGGACTCCCAACACAAATGAGCTAAAAGCCTTGGGACTCTACCTCTGTGCAGACCCTCCTCAGGGTGACCTCACTCTGACATGCAAAGCAAGGACAGACCCACTGCTCACATCAGACTGCTGCATATCCCCAGTCAAGCTCCACTGGCCGTATCCATATGCGTCTCCTCACCCTGGTCTGTGAAACTGCAGATGCTTGTAAGGGGGACAGTTGTGTCCCTTTGTCCTAACTGGGCTTGTAAACTCTGTAACAGCTCATATGCAGCCTGCATCAGTTTCGCTTTTTTAGTGTTGCCAAAATTCCTTGAATGAAAAACAATTGAAACTCTCTGAGAGAAAGAGACCTGCCAAGGGACTGTGGAACCTCTCACCCAGTACTTCTCTAATCTCTCAATCTAGTATAAGACAGAAATGGCCAATAACTTATCAACCTCCTATGAATCCTTCATTAGCAAAAATCTGTATTGTTTTTCTTGTTTTTGTGAGGAACCTCACTTTTCTCTGATAAGAAAACAACACATTCTAATTCTGAGACCAGACAGAAACTGTTACGCAGAGATCATTTATGGAATCTCTACAGGTCAAACTGAATCTGAGAAACTATTCAATGAAATTTGAGGATCTGTATATGCATGCTTGGTTCTTCAATTTTTGACAGGGAATCTGACAGCACCAGAAACTGCAGCAAGAGAATTTCAGGGATGGGAATCCAACTGGGAGCCAGCAGAGAAATGAACCCTTTCCCTTGAATTGCCCTGAAGTGTGTGCTTCACATTGGCCACTAAGGGATTGACACATAATAGGGACATCCAACACCATGAATCCGGCAGCTGCTTCCCACTGGATAAGCTGGCTAAGGATGACAACATGGTGGTAAGACTGTTCACTACAATTGGTCCATTTGTGGCTTATACCTTACCTTAAAGGGATTTAACAGAGCCTCCTATATTTTTCAAATGGGTTTCCCTGGTTGTGGCCTGTACTACTAAGGAAAAATTGTCCATAGGAGGTGTACCTGTCCACAACAGTAATTGTTACCTTAGAGTTTCCCAGAGGTGCAAGCAGCAAAACAGCCTCCTGCTGGTGTCAAGAATGTTTGTATTTTTTTGTAAAAAAAAAAAGAAGAAGGAGTTAAAGATTATGCTAGTGACACAAAAAGAAATATAATATAAACACAATGCTTATTTAGAAAAGTTTTTACCAATTTCTCATAACAACTAAAAGTAACAGAAAAACAAATTAAAAAGTCAAAGTACATTAACTCAACGACATAATACCCAAACAAAAGACACTAATAACTTTTAAAATAATTTTCCTGAAAATTAAAATAAAAAACACAACTAAGTGCCCATTTTGGTATGTACCTCTCAGAGTACATTACACACAAGACATCAAGCAAGAAATCCCTCTACTCCTAGCTTTCTGCCTAAAGATCCTGCCTATAAGAAATAAGAAAACTCCGAACAGAGATACTCTAAAACATATCTCAAGACATCAAAGACACCTGGAAGGCTGCCGAAACAACTCCATAAAGAATCACAGGCTATTGGACAATGCTCCTTGACTGCCTTTGTCACTCAGCTATGAATGCTGCATATGGTCAATCCAAGAAACCTGACATACATACATGCTATTGGATAGGACTGACCATACACACAAAACAGTACCTCCTCAGGCCTGGCCCTCCGGTTCTTGGCCCTTGCACAATAGAGCTCTGATGCTGGAGGATGAGTTTCTGGATCACCCTGCTAGACATGGGTGGAGGAGACTGCCCATATGAAATTGGCAAGGCAGAAATTGGCCCTTCAAAGATTGTTAGTGATTAGAGGCCAGAACATGTATTCACCCTACCTCATGTCAAAGGGCCAAAATTAACGCTACGTTCATGAAATGCAATCGATAGAAAGAAATAGCCAGGCAAAATTGTGCACAGGCATAAAGCAAATAGGCTCCAGCAAAATACCAAGCATAAACAAAGCAACTGAACAAATCTTCAGCAAGAACATTAAAGAACCTATCAGTGCCAAAGCTTACAAGAAACCTGCTGCCACCATGGATGCCTGAAAACTTGAAGAAGTGCCCTGCTTCCCAGCAGCTGTAAAACTCTTGGTGCTCTCCTTGGTGGGAATCTTTTAAGCTCAATATAATGAACATTGAGGGATTTGGATGAACATTGAGGATTCTCTAGCAATATGGCTGGCCAGCTGATATATCCTTGGCTATATTTAACCTTTCCAAGTGCTGCTTATTATTTTGCAGATATGAACGAAAGTTAGAGAGATACAAGCCTGCCACTCAGCAGATATGCATAGAATTTTGCAAGCAGAGCATAAAAGAGAAGAAATTGGGCTTTGGGAGGGAAAAGGACTTGGGAGGACATCGAGATAGGACATTGCTTTTACTTAGGATCCACTTAGGACATTGTGTGAGCAACAAAAGTACGTTGTTGTATTGCCTGTTCAGGTACATTGACATGATGTTTATGATTTGTATTCTTTGGGGCAGCATCTGTGGAGATCATGGCCATGATGGTTCCCCCATGTACATTGATGACTGGCATTAAACTCCAGTGATGGGTCTTTAAGCACTTGTTTGCATTGACGTTGACTTCCCTGTTTAGAGATGCCATGCCCTTACCCATGATTACAATTTGGCATGTTTTATGTTTCTTCGGTGACAGATGTTTTTTTCTCAAAAAGCAAAATTACTAAGTTGCATTTCTTGGCAATCTCTACTTTTGTTTATTGATGGCATAGCATTGAGTTCTCTGAGGCGATTCCCAAAAGTGTTTAATATATGGGGAAGCATTGAGTTTTAAATGGGGCCTTCTAGCCTTTACATTGGCCTGAAACATTGATGCTTTGCATCTTAAAACATTGAGGGCAAACAACTGTGACCTTTACATTGGCCATGACATGAAACATTGTGACCAATGTCTTTGTGAGCCAAGAGGGTCCCGGACACTTAGGGTGACCAAGGGCTTAGTGATTCAAAAAGAGAAGATCAAGCATTAGAGGTGGATTGCATCAATGGGATTTTATTATAATTTGGGAAACAAAATTATTTGAAAAATTAACATTATAAGTTTTTTTTTTGGTTTTGTTTGTCTTCTTTGAGGGATTGGATTATTTTCTTGTGCTGTCAGCGTGCAATGCACTGTGCTTCTGGGTCTGCTTTTTGCTAAACACCTGCTGTTGCTTGCTTTGCAACAGTGATCCTGCAGCCTACTTCTTCTGTCCAAGGTGAAAGCCTAATTGCCACCAAATGCTCTTTGAAATCACACATGTGATAAATGGTGTTTGAATAAATGACATGAATGAGGCAGTGTCAATGTGTCTCAGCTCATTCTATGTGGGTTAGCAGTTACAGGAGTCTGAAGTCTGAATTCTCTACACAAGACAATAGAATTTCATTTCTACAGAAACCACCTTGGTTTGAATTTTTTTGTGGAAAAGAGGCCAAAGGAAAAAAATTCATTGAGCTTCAAGTTCAAAAGTTGGTTTGCCCTTTTTTAATGGTTTTGGTTGGCTTTAGTTTTGAATTTATTTAGTCATCGCAAGCTAACAGTGCTAGAGTACCTACTGCAGAAGGCTCTACTTTCTACTACTTTACATGATATAAGGCTATAATAATCAATCATTAAAAGGATAATAGAGATGAATTGATCAGTGTGTCCTCCCTTGGTGGATGGATTAAATAAGATACCTGACCTACTGGATATTGTTTGTCTTGCCATCCATTCTGTTATTTATTTTATTTTACCATCCATTTTTTTAGATTAATTAATACCATTATTGTAAAATAACACAGTTATTTAGTAGATGAAGAACTGACACTGAATAAAGATGAAACACTTAAATAAAGTTCTTTCATTTATTGCACCTCTTCTCTTTAATGTGGAATTATGCAGATGACTTTTACTTCTGCAGAGATTGTGCATACTCACTGATATTGGTGGATTATATTGACAGATGTTTGAATGGCTTTTTGTTGTTGAAACATTGTGATATGGGCAGTTTTGTCATTGTTCATATGCTTTGTTTGTTTCATTGCTTGGAAAAAAATGTTCACTACAAACAAAAAAAAAAACACTCCAACATGATGTGCTGTATTACATAAGGAATATAAGTTAATACAATCAGGAATGTGAATTATATAACGCATGCATTTATGTATGGTCTTAAAATGTGTGTAAGAGGTCTATGGTTTGAAATCAGGCAAAAGGTAAACTTAATCCACCAATGGCCAAATGCATTTTATTTGAACGTTGATTTCAATGCTGTTTCAATGAATGTGAGTTTCAAGGGCGGAGAGGTTTATTGTCAATGCTAGGCTTGTTTTCATTGAGAGACTGCATTGTTTTGTTAACAAATGTTTATCAGGGTGTGTGCTATAAAGTTTGAAATAAAAGTTTTAAATTAAATCCAATTTCTGTAATCATTATAGAAAAAAGTAGTATGCCCACTGACAGGTTTGACTAGTGTTTATGGTAACCAAGGTGAAATAGCCAAGTAATGAGATACCGGAATCACTGTGGAGGGAGAGCTTCTGGGGTGAGGTACTGCTGTGTGTGTGTGGGGAGAGGGCTACTGTGGGGCTGGGCCTGCTGTTTGGGTTGGAATACGCTTTTCACTACCCTCTGAGTGTCCCAGTTACACAGGGGTTTAATAGGGCAGATTGCAGTGTTCTCCTTTATTTGTGAGTACCAGTTCTAATATGTTTGTACCTCTAGCAGGCATATGTAAGTGGTCCAGGGTGTTTTTGTTTACAAAGTATAGGAATCTCTGCCCTGCAGATTTGGAGTCATGAATGATTCACAGTTTAAAGATGGATAAAGTCCCTCATACATATGGTTGAATGATAAGTGGTTCCAATATGCCTAAGTATGTGATATGTGTTTCATGGGGCATAAAGGGTGATCTATAGTCTGCTAAGATATGGGTAGGGACTTTGTCTATCGTAGTTTGAACACTGAGGAGGTCCATTGCATAATTCTGTTTAACCAAACTAGATGTAAGCTTGTTACTGGTATAGATTGAGCCACATCCACTTTTAGTTCCTGTCTGACAGTTGCTGGTCTAAATGTGTAGAGGCACTGAAGCCATGTACTGCCTGAGTTCTCTCTGCAACTTTAAACCATGACTCAGTAACTGCACAGATGTCCACATTCGCCATCATGAGGAGTGCTTGGAGGAAGTGGAACTTCTTGTTTAGACTCCTGGCATTCAGCAAGAATATATTTAAATTTTATTGGAAAGATTTTGCTATGTTGGAAGGTTTGTCAATTTGGTATTGCCTAGAAAAGGCACTGTGAGGGAGGAAAATTGTTTCTCCAATAATTCAAAAATCTAGAAGAGACAAGTGCAGTTCATCCTTGGCAAATCAATGTGTTTTGTCAACCATGTCCTTCCATGCTGACAAATTGTGTATCTCCCCTGGAATGACACATAAAAAAACAAGGCCAATTATTAAAGACAAATATCTTTTGTTTATATTGTGGCATCATCCTTGCTGAAGGTAAAATGCTGTTCAGCACTTGGCACATACCAGCCTCTGACATATAGTCTGAAAGCTCCATAAAGTCTCTCTTCATATAGTCTAGGCAGGTACATCTCAGGTTATTTACGCCTACGTGGATTATGACTGAATCATACTGGTAAATGTGATGCAATGACTAGAGTGTATGCATAACTTGGTGGATTCTGGCCCCTCTTAGGCAAGTGATCCTATATTTTCTCCTTATTCAAACTGGTGAGTGGGGCATCAGTATGTTGTACAATGCAGCACCCTATGACTAAAGTTAAGGGTAGTGTTTTGGTTGCCTTTTGGGCTTGGTAAATGAGGCTCCACTAGCTGTGGCCAAATGTGCAGTGTCAGATGTTGTTTCTGTTAACTGCTTTCAGGTTTGCTGAAGATACTTTTTACATAAAAAACACACTTTTTAGCACATGGTTTTAGCCCAGCTATAGCCCTTATTCTAACCATAAAATTCCCATCCATTTCCTAAACTGAGTCCTCAATCCCTAACCATAAAACTCCACTCTCCCCTTCTGAAACCTAAAATCCCCAAAAGCTCCCTAAACCTAAAACTCTACTACCCATTTCTAAGCCTAAAGTCCCCAGTCATTCCCTAAACTTAATACTCTAAATCTCCTCCCTGTTCCTAAATTCCAAGATCTGCCACACTCCTCAACCCTAAAACTCACTTCCTATTCTATGTACCTGAATCTCCTTCCCAATCACTGCCCTACTCTATGCTCCAACCCCATCCAAGTCCCTCCCTATAGTTGCCTCAGTTACCTCAATTGAACTGAAATATTGTGTTCATGTAAGGTGTAGCAGCTGCTTACCTGAACTCAAGTTTGAACTTGCAAATGAGTCATAGCGTGTACAAGCTACAACATGCATGAGTCCTTGCCATCAAGACAAGGCTCTTCAAGTGCTTGGGACATCAGCACTAATAGTAAATTGCCACTGCCACCTCTGCTCTCATAGTTGAATTCTCTCACAACTGTTGCATTCTGCAAGGCTAATGTTTCTCTAAGGGTAAATACTGTTCATTGCATGAATAATGTTTATTTTTTTGAACAAAACCATGTACATATCCTTTATGTTTATGCAGTCCAGTGATTTTTTATTAATATGTACGTAGCATTACCTATGTTTAATATTCTGATGTAGGACTGATGCTAATTTAATGCATGTCCTCTCCTGCACATTTATGTATTTATTAATTACAGAATCTGGTAGGTAGACTAGTCAACAGACCTTTTTCAACTGTGGCCCGAGTCCATTAAGGAAAATGTATACAATTACCATACAATACTATAACAGTTTATCAATAGTATTTATTGCCTGTATAGTTAAAAATAAATAAAAGCATTTATATATGTTAAAGCATTTACAGTACTGTGTGTGCCATACATATTTAACAGACATAAGTAATAGATATTCTAGAAAACACTGTTTTCAAAACACACTGAAACTGTGTTTTTATGTTCATTTTCCAAAAAGCAAGAATGTTTGACTATATTTGATTGGAGCCCTTTTAGTTTACTGATGTTATCTGACTTGCTGCAAGTTGATTCAAAAGGTATAGACGCATCTTGGTTAACACTCTTTTCTTATGTCAGTTTTGAACTGATGCCTGACAAGGAAGAATATTTTGTTCATTGTTTTCCATAAGGCAGTACATTTGATGTTTAATCTTTAATTTTGATTTCAGGGTAGGGCAATGCCCTACCTTTATCAGAGTGTGCTGGGAAATAGTTCATTATACAGTGAACTGGTAACCAGTTTTGTCCATTTAGAAGTTTGCAGTGATGATAGATAATAGCAGCTTGCATGTATCTGCAAATTTTACTTTCAACAATCTGCATTTTATCAGTGCTACCATCTTGATTTTTGGTATTAGTATGATACTGACTAGTGCATGCCATGCAGAGGGACTGAGTAGATATTAAATTTTGTAGCATAGTTTTAACTCGTTGATTGTTCTATTGACAACATTGCTTGTGAGTTGCTAGAAAGATAAGGTGGAGTGCAAACTAATTCCAAGATAGCTTTACATCCATACAATATGGCAAAGGTTCCCAAAGTGTGGGTCGCTACCCACTGGTGGGTTGCAAGCTGATTTTGGGTGGGTCACATTAAATACTAAACTAATAATCAGAACCAAATCCATCACCTAGGGCTGCATGGTTACAGGGGCTCACTCTGGCCAGAAGGCTTCAACATAAAAAAACAAAAACAAACAAAAAAAAAGCTTCTTAACACCACAATAGTGGTGTCTTCTCCTTTAAGAGGACCATGCTTGCATCATACGTATGCACACCGACATGGATGTGAACCAATTCTGTACTCAGAATTTAAGCTAGCTATTCCATTTATAGAGAAGGTAAGTTTGTGCACTCACATGTGTGTGTGTGTGTGTGTGTGTGTGTGTGTGTGTGTGTGTGTGTGTGTGTGTGTGTGTGTGTGTGATTTAAAGGAATGGTTCCATTTGTTTCTGTATGGAAGAGGAAGTGTGCATATGTGTATGCAATTTAAACTAGCCATTCTGTTTGTATGTGAGATAGTGTGCGGTTATTGCTGTATGAGAGAGAAGGTGTGTTTGTGCGTGTGTTGCTGTGTGAGAGAGTAGGTGTGTGTATGTGTGTTGCTGTGTGAGAGCAGGAGAAGGTAGGTGTGTGTGTGTGTGTGTGTGTGTGTGTGTGTGTGTGTGTGTGTGTGTGTGTGAGCAGAGAGAAGGTAGGTGTGTGTGTGTGTGTGTGTGTGTGTGTGTGTGTGTGTGTGTGTGTGTGTGTGTGTGTGTGTGTGTGTGTGTGTGTGTGTGTGTGTTTGACATGCCTCTGAACTGTCCAGATTTAGCCTCACAGTTTTGGTCTGTTCCTCATAAAATTTGTGGTTGTGTGGCAAATCACAAAGGACTGAAGTCACTAAATATTGGCATATATATGAGTTGCAGACTTCATATCCTTCAGAAAATGCATGCCAACACAAATCCTATTATTCTAGCAATTTTCTAAGCTAAAAAGAGCAATATTTAAAATCTATCCCTATTTCTTGGGCCACTGTATCCACATTATTTTAACCTTTGTCCAGATTTCTTGCACTAAGAGGTTGAGAGGTCAACTGTCCAGATTTATGCAGAATGTCCAGATTTTTGCCTCATATTTTTGACCTATTTCTCATAAAATTTGTGTTTTTTTGCCAAATCACTGAGGATTGAAATAACAAAATAATACCTTACATGTGTGTTTCAGACTTCATTTCCTTCAGAAAATGCATTATAAGAGAAATGCTGTTATTCTAGCAACTTTTACGTCTATAAGAGCAATATTTATAATCTGTCCCTATTTTGGAGCCTTTGTCCCCCATTATTTTAGCTTTGTCCAGATTTTAGGTTGAGAGGTATGGAGGCAAGGTGTGTAATGGCCTAGCTGATGATTATTTGGTGCATTTTAAGGGAGGATAGGGGTTCTTCATTCCTGAGTGTGCCCTCCATTGTATAAAATGCCTTGTATATTATGAACTTCTTGTCAGTTTCTCAGTCTTTCCCTATTGCAATATTACCAGCTTACCAAGTTTTCTTTAATGTAACTTAGGCAATTAATTCTTCAAGGGCAGCAAGCACTGAATTTGTAGCTGAAACAGTGAAATGTAAAGTTGCTTGCCAGTAACAGCCTCTTTATTAGTTAAAATCTGTTTAATGTTGAATTATTTGGATGAATTTTACCTCTGCACAGATTGTGCTTATTGACTGATACTGGTGCATTGTAATGACAGAAGTTTGAGTGGCCTTTAGTTAAAATGTTCTGAAATGGGCAGTCTTGTCATTAGTGCGTCATGCATTTTGTTTCATTGCTTAGTGGAAAATTGTTCAAAACTACAAATTCAAAACACATGCTAACAAGTGGTGCTGTATTATACAAAGAATATAATGTAATAAAGTCAGGAAGGTGAATCAAAGAACACATACAGTACATGTGTATGCATGGCTTTAAAATGTGTGTAAGGAACTTATGGTTTGAAAATAGCCAAAAGGTAAACTTAATTCTCCATCGGCCAGATGCAATTTATTTGAATGTGGGTTGTAATGATGTTTCAATGAATGTGAGCTTCAATGACAGAGAAGTTTACTGCTTATGCTAAGTCTTTTTGCATTGTGGAACTGTATTGTTTCTTTAGTAAATGGCTATCAGTGTTTGTGCATTTTATTTCAATATCTATAATCATTGTAGAAGTAAATAAGCAAGAGTATGCACACTGATAGGTTTGAACAGTGCTCATG
Organism: Protopterus annectens; assembly: GCF_019279795.1. Classification (NCBI taxonomy): domain Eukaryota; kingdom Metazoa; phylum Chordata; order Ceratodontiformes; family Protopteridae; genus Protopterus; species Protopterus annectens. The sequence continues at coordinate 1,083,118,312 of NC_056729.1, forward strand.
GTAGCTGGGGAGAAATAATCAAGTAATGGTACACTGGGATGTCTAGGGAGGGGGCTGCTGCAAGAGGGGCTCCTCTGGGCGACCCCATTCTATTACCCTTCCTTGGGCACCATTTGACCATGATCTAGCTCTGCTAATAATTAAAGTATAAGAGTAGTTTACATGGCCCCTTTAAACCCCTCCCCCAAAAACACTCCATCATTGTGGCGTCTTCTACTTTAAGGAGAACCTTACTTGTTTCACATGCATGCACGCCGATGCAGATGTAGAGTCAGTCTGCAATTACCGCAGAATGTAAACTAGCTGTGCCAAGGTAAGTGTGAGTGTATGAATGTATTAGTATGTGTGTTAGTTAAACTGGTAGTTAGTTTCTCTGTATGAGAGAGAAAGTGTGCGTGTGTATGTAATTTAAACTAGCCCCTTCCTCTTAAAATCTGCATTACAAGTGTGCAGTGGGTTGTGAAAAATTACCATTTTCGAAAGTGAGTCTCAGCCAATAAAAGTTTGGGAACCAGTTAGAGGGAGTTTCTGTGCATAAATTGTGATGTTCTAGATTATGAAAACACTGCTTTTTTGTTGAATGTAGTATGGAATTATTACACATTTGTTTTCATAATGTAGAGTTACTCAACATACATTCAAACATTTTCTTGATACAACTTTTAAAATATGTTATTTTATTCCAGATAAAAATCATGTTTTAGATTTCGGTGGTCTTTCCCTAAATTTAATGCTCATAGAAAAGCTGGTCCAGTCATATGGAAGAAGTGCGGTCAGATCAAACCAACATTATTCATGGAACACTGTGGCAATATAATTTTGCACTAGAGATAAACTAGTGCAAAGATCACACTTTAGCGCCTATGAGAATGGATTATGTTGAACCCTGAATGTCTATTCTTGCTGCTACTTCTGTACTATTTATATAAAAGCACAGTGTCATGGTTTTCTTTTAGTGTTCTTGTTAAACTTTCTGGTTTAAGAAATCATTGCAAAGCTAATGTTTGGGGCAAACAGTTGTCCAGTGCAAAGCAATCATACTACTGTGCATTAAGTAACATATATTTATTTATGGTGTTAAGACTCCTTCCTGCATGCGTTTGAGAAGCTAACTATTTTGCAGCTCCTTTTAATTTAAGTTTTTGTGTGACCTATTCTGCTCTTTTTAATGAGTTGGGCTGAATCTGATCATCAATTCACCATACCTTGAGATACAACTTGAGATGCCTTTATGGAAGCACTTGCTAAATAATAATATTACCAGGTAGTAGTATAATTATTCTGCACATTCCTGTTTTAGTACAGTATTTAACATATAGTCTGACCTTCACTTTGCACCACTACAGTGTTATCTTATGGCTACTGCTGTAATTATATACGTATACATATATGTAACACCAGATGTAACTACTGTAACATCATCTAATAAGAAAAAGTCATATGACTGACTGTTACTGTTAAATGACCAGTAGAAACTGAAGATACCATGCTTTAGCACTGTTGTTGGAACTTTGTTTAAACTAAATGAGATTGTCAGTGTGTTACACTATCAAATATATATATATATATATATATATATATATATATATATATATATATATATTATTTTGACTTTCTTTAAGAAGGCCTATCTCTGACTAAAAATGGTGCCAAAGCCATGGTCTTAAACTCAATGCAAAGAAATGCATAATTCTACCTGGGAAGTCATCCATCCAAGCTAATTACCATGCTGATAATACACCCTTAAGAATCAATCTAGTGGCCAGGGATATGGGTACACATATAGACAGTAGCCTTACTATCAACCATCACATGGCCACAGAGGTGAGGAATCCTTTTAGGTTGTGCAACTTATAAGTAAGAGCATGGCTTCTAGGTCCAAATAGGTCATTATCCCAGTGTACTCTGCCGTTATCAGACCAATCATAGAGTATAATGCTCCCTTTGGTATTTACCTGATCAAGTATATGCAGCAAACAGAGTAATCTTAGAGGTTCCTTACAAAAAGAATGCAGACATGCCTTACACAGAGTGCCTTAAAGCCCTATCCCTCTTCTCAGTCTCCTATAGATTGCTGAGGGGTGATCTATGCCTGGCTTACCTGACATCTGGAAATGCCACACTTAAGAATCTCCTACATATTTGTAGGTCAAACATTATCAGAAATACAATATCTAGGAACCTTAATTTTGTCTGTGACTTAAACACAGTATGCTGGGGAGGCAGATATGTCTCACAGAGACTGCCTTTCCTATAGAACCAGCTTCCCATCCATGTGAAGCTGAGTTTGCCTGTTACCCAATTAAAGTGCAACCTAGACCAGTAAATGTGGAATAGAAAAATTATACCGGGCCTGGCACCCATGTCCCTAATGGACAGAAGCAGCTTAAAAATGCCTGAATGTCAATGTCCTATTTGGATACTAGCTGTCATTATTCTTTCAGGAAAATGTGCTTCGGCTTAGAAAGGCTCCCTGGGCCATTAACCTAATAACAATCTATGAGTCAATGAATCCATAAAAAAGCTACAGGCAATATAGGGCCAAGTGATAATTTGGGAGACATGAACTTTGACAGCTTATTTGAATTTTAGCTCATTATTGTTACTAATGTTCCTGCAAATGCCAAAAACAGTGACCATTTTAAAGAGGGTTGTAATCTTGAATCTTAAACTACTCTTGCACAATGCTAGGCTACAACCATCCTTACTAATATATTAAAGATGGTACTTTTATCTTGCAGCACTCAGATTTCTGACTCCACCCCCCAAACATACACACAAACACTATCACAGACCTCCTGTTGATACTAGCTATAGCTGTTTCAGCCAGGATGTAGATACCTCCTTTACATTAGACAACAGAAGAGGTATAACATAACCTTAAATGCTTGCATTTGCTAATATTACCTAGTAAACCATCAGATACCTAACACAACACCACAAACATGTATTAGGTAAGGGAATATGACAACAAATCTTGCCCCAGGCTTGGTGCATAACATCCAGTTTCCCAATTCCCACCCACTATTGAAAGTGTCATATTTGGCCTCAGCTCCTTGTCTTATTGCTCTGAATGACAAAACTAACAGATCAAGCCTGCCATGCATCAGACCTTCCACAGAATGGTCTCATCTTAACTCTGGTCTGGGTTCAATGTGTCTTCCTGACACGGGATTAAAAGTAACACTATGAAGTACCAGTAGTCTTCATAACAACAGGACTTTCATGCAGTGTGAGTGTTGCAAGAAACCTAAAATATACCGGAACTGACAAAATCATAGCTTAAAGATATTAATCTAAACTGGTTGAATGTAAATATGGTGGTTCTAGCTGTAATAGTTTCATAGTGTCATAGTATAGTACTAGGCTATCTGCCCTAGGGCATTTATAAGCATAGCCAAAGTGTATGTGGCTTTCGCCACCCCATGTAATGATACAAAAGTGTACAATTTAAATTAAATTTAGTTTACTGTGCCTCTATCTAGCAATGACACAGAGATGACCCCCGGGGTAAACCTACGATCACCCATCCATTCATCCAGATTTCTCCTGAAGAGAGTCAGTGAGGGGCTCTGCCTAACATGGACAGGTATCCCGTTCCAGAGTGCGGGAAACCTCTGGGTTATGAATCTGTCCCTCCAGCATGTTCTATTCATATTTGTGCTGAGGTTTAGATCTGTAGCTCTCATGGCTCTGATGGATTTGGATTTTTTGAGGTGGAGCATGTCCATTAATTCTGAATTGGACATGGCCTTGTACATAAGGCACAGATCACCTCTGAGCAGGCGGTATGCTACTGAATAGAGCTGTAGCTTTTTCAGTCTGGCACCATATGACATATGCTGGAGACCATTGATCCTCTTGGTAAGGTACTTTTGGGGTCTCTCCAGCTGCTGCAGGTGCTGGGTGAGGTACATACCAAATGGGGCATTGTACTCAATCATAGGCCTGATAAGGGAGGAATATAAGGGTACAATGGCATCCTTTGATCTGGATGTGAATCCCTTCATGATAAGGTGGGCAAGGTAGAAGGTCTTTCTAACCACTTTGGTGACGTGGGTGTCAAATGAGAGGTCACTGTCAACTTGGGTCCCCAGGTCTCTGATTACTTTTTCTATACTTAATGGATTACCACCTATGTGGTAATTTGTGGGTACTTTGATTTTTCCAAAGGGGATGACTATACATTTTTTGCCATTTAGTTTAAGGCCATGACTCTGGCACCAGTCATCTGTTTCTGTGAGGCCCTTCTGGAGGATGCATGTGTCAGCTGGTGTGTCGACTATGGCGCCTAGTTTGCAGTCATCTGCGAACTTTGTCAGCCACAACCCCCCTATGTTTGCCTGCACATCTGAGACATAAATGCCGAACAAGAGGGGTCCCAAGACAGAGCCCTGTGGGACTCCACTTGTGACTAGCTTAGAGTTTGACATAGCTCCAGCTATTCTGACTTTGTGGATTCTGTCCTTTAGCCAGTTTGCAACCCATCTTGTGACAAATGGGTTTACATTTAAGCTGTTGAGTTTGTCTATGATGCCTGAATGGGGTATTGTGTCGAAGGCTTTTGCCAGATCCAGGTAGGCTGTATGAACTGCTTTGCCTTCATCGATGGCTCTAGTGACTGTTTCAAAAAAGTCCACCAGGTTTAAAACACAGGATCTGCCTTTTACAAAGCCGAACTGGGTAGGGTCAATTGTCTGTAGGTCCCCGATGTCTTTGTTTATGAGTTCCATAATGATCCTTTCCATAGCTTTGCAGACCAGGCTGGTCAAGCTTATGGGGCGGTAGTTTCCAGGGTCTGTAGAGGTGCCACATTTCTGGAGTGGGACCACTGTAGCTGTACGCCAGTGTTCAGGGACATATCCTGTAGCAAGGCTAAGATTAAACAGCGTTCTTATTTGCGGGTTTAGCTCCTCTAGGAGTTCACATAGCACGCAACCTGGGACACCGTCAGGTCCCATGGATGCTGTATTTTTAGCTTTGCTGAGGGCAGCTCTCACCTGGACATCTGAGATTTCAGTAAGGTTGCATTCAGCTGAGATATTTATTTCATCTTTTGGGGGAGAGGGAGGGGAGAAATTTGCACTGAACCTGTCTGCCAGTATGTTGGCAATATCTGTGGGTTCAGTGTATTTTTTGCCGTTATGAACTAATTCTGCGCATATCTGAGGGTTTCCGCCCAGGTTTCTAACATAACTGAAGAAGGCCTTGTGATTATCTTTAGTGTCCTTAGCGATTTTTCTCTCGAAGTTGGCCTTTGATGATTTTATTAGTGAACGTAGTTTTTTGCTAGTGCTGATCAGGGATGCCTTCCCTTTATGGGATTTTGCTCTGTCTTGTAGTAGCTTCCTTCTCTTGTTATAAAGTTTGTTTATGGCTGGGGTCCACCAGATAGGATGTCTGCCATTGGTGGAAAGGGTCTTGGTTTTATTTGGGATTGCATGATCCATGCATTCTCGGAGATGCCCGTAGAAAGCATTTGTGAAGGATTCAGCAGTGTGGGATGTGGTTTTCACTGGCCCAGGGGTCTTGAAGGATACCATTTCAGTCCTAAGGAGTGTAAAGTCGGCTTTTAAAAAGTTTCTCACTGTGGTCTTTTGTGCTGGGGGTGGAGGTGGGATATGAATATCTAGGGTTATTAGTTTATGGTCTGATCTCACTAGTGAGGGGTATACTTCTGGTATTTAGCATTTTGTCCCCATGTTTGTGATGATCAGTTCAAGTATATTATTTCCTCTTGTGGGGGAGGTGACTAGTTGTTCCATCGCATTTGAGTTGATGAATTCTAGGAACCTTTGGGCTAGGGTGTTGGGGCTTGAGTAATGCACCCAGTCTATGTTTGGGTAGTTGAAGTCTCCCAATATGATGGTATTTGGTGAGACATTCATATCCTCCAGTGTCTTCAGGAAGGCTGAATGGAGTTCCTGAGATTGTGAGGGTGATCTGTAGCATGCTACAAGTTGTATAGCAGTTTTGCCTATGGTTAGTTGCACATGGATGGTCTCCGTTGCTTTGTGCATTGCCACTAACCTGGAGGTGTGGGTGTCTTTAATGAATATGGACACTCCCCCTCCTTTTGTGGTTCGGCCCAGGTTTTGGGGCCGAAATGCATGATACGAGGTATAACCTGGTAGGGCTGGGGTGCTCTCAGGAGCCTTGAACCAGGTTTCAGTTACTGCACAGACATCGATGCTCTACATACTGAGGAGTGCTTCGAGAGCCTGCATCTTGAGATTTAGACGTCTGGCATTGTGCAACATTACCCTTAGTTTTTTTCCTTTATTGTTTTCTAAGGTGGTGGGTTTGTCTTTTGAGCCTTGTCTAAAAAAGGCACTATGGGGGTGGCAGGAGCCTTAGCCAATATCCGGAAGCCCAGTGGTGACAGGTGCAAGCCTTCCCTTGTGAAGCAGCGTGGCTTGTCCAGCATGTCATCCCAAGCAGACAGACATTAGATCACCCTAGAATGACACCAGTAATTGAGCCAATTATTAAAGCTGATCATCTTGTCTTTGTATTGTGGCATCATTCTTGGTGAGGGCAAGATGCTGCTCAGGGTCAGGGTCATACCGGCCTGGGCTACATAATCAGGGAGCTCCTCCATGTCTCTTTTCATGTAGTCCAAGGAGGCACGTCTCAGGCCATTCACACCAACATGGACAATGACAGAGTCATATTTGTACTTGTTGTGGAGTGACCTGAGTGCATGCATTATGTGGTGGATCCTGACACCCAACAGGCAGCTGACAGTAACTTTCTCCTTGTTTAGCCTGGTGAGTGGAACATCAGTGTGCCTGACTATAGAGTCACCTATGACTAGAGTGTTGGGTACGTTGTTATGCCTTATGGGGTGTGGTTGCGTGGCACACTGCGTTTGTGGGCTATGTGTCATTTGGGTTGTGTTGGAGGGGGGGGGTTGCTTGTGTTTCTGCTTTGGAGGTCCCTGATGCTTGGGCAGGATTTTGCTGAGAGCCTCCGCAAATGTAGGTGTGTGTTTTGTGTTTCTATGTGTGTGTTTGGTGGTGTACGTTTTGAGGGACTATGTGCTGAGTGTGGTGTGGTGCAAGTGTTAACCTTCTCCTCTTGACTGTCTAGTCCAGTCTTGGGTAAAGAGAGCTTTGCTTTCAGTTTGGCTATATAAGTGCATCTCTCACAGGTTGTAGTGTTGGGTGGTAGGAGGAGAGGGTTGTCTGTGTACATGAGGCAATTACTGCATTGCCCCAAGATGCCCAGATTCATCAGGTAGACAGGAGAAAACACCGGGAGCTGACCCTTAGACATGCCTGGATAGGTGCTTATTTGTTAAGTACTAGAAACTGTTTTCCTCTAGACAGTGAGGAAAGTTGAGTGCTGTAGTAATGTGTAGCTTATTTAGTGCTTACAATAAGTTCTAAACAAGTGCTGAGCTCAAAGAAACAGACTTGAGTGCTGAAACAAAAAACTGGCCAGTTCTAAGAAACAAAATTAAGCTAGAAGGCTTCCCTCCAACACAGAAAGGCTTGGGGGCCTAGAAGCCTACAAATAGTCCTGGACACAGCAAATCTATATCTAGACTAGACTACCCACAGGAAAGTCAGGAAACAAGCTTAGAATTTTTTTTTAGTGTAAAGAGAGAAAAGAGTAGCAGAAACTAAGCTGACTGGACTCCCTGTATTGAGTAGAATGAGGTAATGACACTAGACTGGGAGGAGGGTCCCAGATCAAATTTCAGTAGGGCGGGCAACTGCAAAGCCACCAGATATGTTTTCAGACACACAGCCTCCACAAACACTAGGCCCAAATACAAGCCTGAATATGGATAATGCCTTCAACAATTGGCTAAGCTTCTGGTGTCATTCTAAGGGGATCCAGTATCTGTCTGCCTGGGATGACATGATCGACAAACCATGATGCTTTGCCAGAGATGGCCTGCGCCTGTCACCCCTGGGATTCCAGATACTGGCTAAGACTCTAGCCACCCCTATAGTGCCTTTTTTAGGCAAGGTTCAAATGACAAATTCATCACCCTAACAGGTACAGGCAAGAAGAATCTGAGGGTATTGCTACTCAATGCTAGAAGTCTAAACCTCAAAATGCACTCACTCGAAGCACTCCTTAAAATGGAGAACATCGACATCTGTGTAGTGACAGATACCTGGTTCAAGGCTCCAGAGATTACCCCTGCATTACCAGGCTATAATTCATACCACACCTTTCGGCCACCTAACCTGGACCAAAACACTAAAGGCGGAGGTGTGTCCATATTCATTAAGGATATCCACACCTCCAGGCTAGTTGCTCAGCATAATACATCCGAGATTATCCAAGTGCAACTAACTCTGGGAAAGACCGCAATCCAAATTGTAGCTTGCTACAGATTCCCCACCATGCCCCAGGATTCCCACTCATCATCTCTTAATACACTGGCAAATTTTAGGGTAAAACCTAACACCCTAATAATGGGCGATTTCAACTACCCTACCATTAACTGGGAAAACTACTCATGTACCAACTCTTGTGCTCACCGTTTTATGGAATTAATAAATTCCAATGCCATGGATCAACTTATCCACATGCCCACCAGGGGCAGCAATATCCTAGACCTGGTTATTACCAACATGGGCAACCAGTGCTCCACACTAGAGGTCAATTCCTCGTTGGTCAAATCCGACCACAAACTAATCACCCTAGACATCCACATCTCTCCCCTACCCCCCATTAGGGAAACCACAGTAAAAAATTTCTCCAAAGCCAACTTCACGCTTCTTAAGACAGAAGTGGCAAACTTCATGACACCCATGCTGATGGACAATAGAGGTATGACTGCTGATTCCTACACAAATGCACTTTATAAGCACTTACACGAGTGCATGGATCATGCAATCTCTAACAGAACCAAGATGCTATCCTCCAAGAAAAGGAAGCCAATCTGGTGGTCCCCTGCCATAAACAAACTCTAAAACAGAAGAAAGAAACTGTTGCAAAAAAGAGTAAAATCCCATGATTGGAGAAACTCCTTGGTCAGCCTCAGTAAGAAGCTGAGATCCCTCATAAAATCCTCCAAAGCTAGTTATGAAAACAAAATCGCCACTGACTTTAAAGACAACCACAAAGCATTCTATAGCTATGTCAAGAATCTTAATGGCAACACTCAGATCTGCTCTGAGTTACAGCACAATGGCACTAAATATACAGAACCAACTGATATTGCCAACATCCTGGCAGATAGGTTCAGTGCTAACTTTACCAGCCTGTCATCCCCTAAAGCACCCATTTCTATACCAGAAGAATGCAAAGTTCTTGTAATCATGGCTGCACATGTAAAAAACACACTATCCAAAGCCAAGAACACAGCATCCATGGGACCTGACGACATCCCAGGCTGCATTCTACATGAACTACAGAATGAATTGGCACCCCATCTAAGTACCATGTTCTATCATAGCCTCACCAAAGGCTATGTGCCCACTGAATGGCGCAAAGTGACAGTTATGCCACTCCACAAAGGGGGAGCCACCACAGACCCCAGAAAGTACCTCCTCATTAGCCTAACGAGCCTGGTCTGCAAGGCTATGGAACGTATCATCATTGAACTTATAAACAATGACATTGGTAATCTACAAACTCAGGACCCCACCCAGTTCAGGTTTGTAAAAGGCAGATCATGTCTCCTAAACCTGATAGACTTCTTTGAAGCAGTCACCAAAGCTGTAGATGAGGGTAAGGTGGTTCACACAGCCTATCTAGATCTCGCCAAGGCTTTCAACACCATCCCCCACTCTGGAATTATAGATAAACTCACTAAACTAGGTATACATCCCTATGTCACAAGATGGGTTGCCAACTGGCTCACTGACAGAACCCACACTTCAGACCAGTGACAAGTGGAGTACTACAGGGATCAGTCGTGGGTCCTCTCCTGTTTGGAATCTACTTCTCTGAAGTACAGGCCAACACAGAAGGTCTTTGGCTAATGAAGTTCGCAGATGACTGCAAACTAGGAGCCATAATCAAAACTACAAAAGATGTGGACATCCTACAAAAGGGCCTCGCTGAGACAGATGCCTGGTGTCAAAGCCATGGCCTCAAGCTCAATGCCAAAAAGCGCATTGTCATCCCTTTTGGTAAAAACTCAGTACCCATGAACTACCACATAGGCTGTAGTCTACTTAACACTGAAAGTGTGATAAGAGACCTTGGGACACAGGTGGACAGTAATCTCTCCGTTGATAATCACATCACCACAATAGTCAGGAACTCCTTCTATGTGGCACACCTCATTACAAAAGGTTTTTCACCCAGGAAAAAAGAGGTCATTGTTCCTCTCTACTCGTCACTCATTAGACTCATTATAGAGTACAATGCCCCTTTTGGTATGTACCTCACAAGACATCTACAACAACTGGAAAGGCCACATAAATACCTCACAAACAGGATTACCGCCCTCAAACAGATGCCCTATGCAGACCGTCTCAAAAAACTGCAAGTTTAATCCATTGCATACCGTCTACTCATAGGCAATCTCTGCCTAACACACAAAGCTATGTCAAACATATATATGATATATATCATTTTATGTGCAGAAAACAGCTGAATTAAGTTTAGGTGGTGTGTGAGCTCGAGCCAATTTATTTCTTTCAGAGCTAGGCAGTGGTGGGAATGATAGGATTGGCCAGTGGCAAATTTGGCAATTTTGTGGTAGCAGGATTGGACTTTTGTTAAAGAGAAGAGTGTAAATTGGTATATAGGGGGTTGCATATATGAGAGAGGGAAGCAGGTAGGTGTCAGTGAGGGTTTTCATGGTGGACGTATCCATGAAAGTTGTATGTCTATAGGTGTATAAAAATCATAAAAACCCTTACCTGGCCAATCTTATTCCCACCACTGCCTAGCTCTAAAAGAATTAAACTGGCTTGAACTCACACACCACCTAAACTTAATTCAGCTGTTTTTATACATTTGCTTATTACTTATTATTTATAGTGGTGCTGTATTGTTTCTGTCCCTTGTTGTCTCCACTGTGTTTTTTTTTTCAGGGTAGCTCAAAAGCTAGTATCAAGTAGGGGGTTGTTGAGCCAGCCCACATCCTAGCTGTTAGTAATTGCCTGAGGTGTATTTTCATTGCTGTAATTCCAATACAGACTGCATTTCTGTGAACTAGTGGAAAGCTGATAGATTTGCTGTGAGCAGAGTTGTAATCTATTCCAAACTGATAAGTACACTTTTTGCAACTTAATTTGCACTGTGGTGTATTTATACATTTGCTTATTATTTATAGTGGTGCTGTATTGTTTCTGTCCCTTTTTGTCTCCACTGTGTTTCCCAGACACCCTCTCTGTTCTTGTTTTGGTAGTAATCTTGGTGGCTTTGAAACTGCCCCCCCCCCTCTTGTAAACTTGTATTGTATTTGGATACTCCTTCTGGGCCCGTATCATTTGCTCACTCAACTGAGTGCAGTGAGATTATATTCTGATTTCAGGCACTCCTACTGTGTACAAAGAAAGCATTTGGGAAGGACAACCCCTGTAGACTCTTAATCCTGCTCTGTTCCCTCCCTCAAAAAAAAATAAATATATATATATATATATATATATATATATATATATATATATATATATATATATACACATATATATATTTATATCTATCTATCTATATATATATATATATATATATATATATATATATATATATATATATATATATATATAATACATACTTTATTCAGCTGTTCTTACTGTAACTGTCTTAGTTGCTGTTCTGCGTGCTATCTGTTCAGCCGCTCTTACTCTGCACTTATTACTGCTTGTTAGCAGCCTTCTAATTTTATGCCTTCTGCACTTGTTTTTTAGTCATTTGTTAATTTAATTGCATTTAATTAAACTGTATTTGCCGTAATATTGCTACACATTTGTGCTAGCCTGCATTGCATTTGAATTGTATATACCGCTGTTTTAGCTGCTTTTCTGTAAAAAAAAATTAAAAATTCTAAGCTTGATTCCTGCCTTTCCAGTAACTAGTCTAGACCACCAGGGCAGTCTGTAAGCTCCTGAGCCGCCCAAGCTTTTCTGTGCTGGAGGGTAGCCTTCTAGCTTATCAGTGGGAGTGGTGAGCACTAGGTAGCCTATCTACCACAGGAGGAAAGGTTTCTGGCCCAGAAATTATATTTTTTGGTCATTTGGGAAGCTTTTCCATCTCTTTCAACCTTCTGATTTAAAAGCTTGTGTTTGCACTTGTTTCCTGACTTTCCTGTTAGTAGTCTAGTCCAGGTACAGATTTGCTGTGTCCAGGACTCTTTGTAAGCTTCTGAGTCCCCCAATCCTTTCTGTGTTAGAGGTAAGCCTTCTAGCTTATCAGTGGGAGTGGTAATCACTAGGTTGCCTATCTACCACAAGAGGAGTGGCTCCTGGCCCAGAACTTGTACCTTATTGGCCATTTGAGCAGTTTTATTTCCCATCTCTTTCAACTTTCTGGTTTAAAAGCCATATTTGCACTTGTTTCCTGCCTTCCCTGTTACTAGTCTAGTTCAGATATAGACTTGCTGTATCCGGGACTGTTGGTAAGTGTCTGAGGCCCCCAAGCCTTTCTGTGTTGAAGGGAAGCCTTCTAGCTTATCAGTGGGAATGGTAAGCAGTAGGTAGCCTATCTACCACAAGAGGAGTGGTTCCTGGCCCAGAAATTGTAGCTACTGGCCGTTTGGGCAGGTTTTTTCCATATCTTTCAACTTTCTGGTTTAAAAGCCGCACTTGCGCTTGTTTCCTGCCTTTCCTGTAACTAGCCTAGTCCAGATACAGAGTTGCTGTATCAAGGACTGTTAGTAAGCTTCTGAGCCCCGCAAGTGTTTCCTTGTTGGAGGGAAGTCTTCTAGCTTATCAGTGGGAGTGGTAAGCACTAGGTATCCTATCCATCACAAGAGGAGTGGTTCTGGCCCAGAAATTGTAGTTTATTGGTTGTTTGGGCAGTTTTTCCATCTCTCTCAACTTTTTGGTTATAAAGCCCATGTCTGCTCTTGATCCCCACCTTTCCCATAACTAGTCTAGTCCAGGTACAGATTTGCTGTATCCAGGACTGTTTGTAAGCTTCTGAGCCCCCCTCCCCCCCAAGCCTTTGTGTTGGAGTGGAGCCTTCTAGCTTATCAGTGGGAGTGGTAAGTACTAGGTAGCCTGTCTACCACAAGAGGAGTTGTTCTTGGACCAGGAATTGTAGTTTATTGATCATTTGGGAAGCTGTCCATCTCTTTCAACTTTCTGGTTTAAAAGACCACATCTGCGCTTGTTTCCCATCGTTCCTGTAACTAACCTACTGGAAAGCACTAGAAAAACTGATACAAGCCTTCTAACTTAAAAGAGAGTCTTTGGACTGATTATCAGTTTTCTGTATTTTCTTGCTGTACTTAACTGTTTTCCGCCTAAACACTAACTTTCCAGCGTTTATTGTGATTTAAAAGCTTGGTTTTTCACATATTGTACTTATTTGACTGCCTTCACTTTTAAAAAGTCATTTTTGTTTAAATAATTTGTCTAACTGTTGTAGGTTACACACTAAAGTACAATACCCTTTTCTGATAGCTTGTAGTCGTTTAAAGCTGTTTTAAGTGTACTTTTTATTATTTTTGCCTATCTTTTCAAAAAAAAAAACAAAAAATAAAAAAAAAATATTCCTTGTTTCCCACCCTTCTAAGCTAGTGTAGTCCAGTTTTCTGGCTAGTGCTGAATTCAGGGCTGTGTTACAAGTTTCTGAGTTGCCCATACCTTACTTGGATAGAGTGAAGTTTCTCTGTTCACTTTTGAGAGAGGGGAACTTTGAGCAGCCATCTGTCCCTGGAGGAGTGGGTCCTGCCCATAAGTTAGTAGTTTAAAAACCATGTATGCATGGTTTTGCATGCCGGACAACACTGGTTAGCTATGGTTAAGTTATTCCTGGCTCCACTAAGTCTCCTCTTCAGTTTTTCCCCTTGAAACTAGTCTCTCAACCTAAGCACTCAAAAAGCATCCTACAGTCCAGCACTTGCTCATATCTAATAGCAAGCACTAATATACCCCGGCACTTGATTGCCCAGCAGGGCAAGGCTCTTTGTCCACCACTCACCAACCAAGCAACTAAGCAGCTCACCCTACAATTCAGGCATGACCAAAGGGCAACTTCAGATTTACTCTCCAGTCCAGCTGGTGAACCTGGGTATGCTGAGGCAATGTTACAACTGCCTCATGTACACAGACAACCCTCTCCTCCTACCACAAAACACTAACATATGCGAGAGATGCAATTATACAACCAAACTGGAGGCTAAGGTCTCTCCACCCAAGACTGGAACAGACAGTCATGAGGAGAAGTTTAACACTTGCACCACACCTCCAGCCTCACAAAGACCTAGTAAACCAGCACTGGCAAAAAATACACATAAATACATGAAATCATACTCGGAGGCTCTAAATAAAAACCTGCAAAAGCATCAGAGAGCTCCAAAGCAGACACCCAAAAAACCTGCACCTCCCATCACAAACCAGACAACACATAAAATACAAAATCAATGTGCCACACAATCATAGCCCTTAATGCGAGATAACATACCTAACACACTAGTAATAGGTGACTCTATAGTCAGGCACAATGACATCCCACTCACTAGACTGGACAAGGAGAAGGATACTGTTAGCTGCCTGTCTGGATCCAGAATCCGCCACATAACACAAGCATTCAGGTCACTCCAGAACAAGTACAAATATGACTCTGTCATTGTTCATGTTGGTGTGAATGACCTGAGACATACCTCACTGGACTACATGAAAAGAGACATGGAAGAGCTCTCTGATCATGTAGCGCAGGCGGGTATGACTCTGACCCTGAGTAGCATCCTACCCTCACCAAGAATGATACCTCAGTATAAAGAAAAAATGATCAATTTCAACAATTGGCTAAGCTTCTGGTGTCATTCAAAGGGGATCCAGTGTCTGTCAGCCTGGGACAATATGTTCGACAAGCCGCATTGCTTCGCAAGAGATGGTTTGCACCTGTCACCCCTAGGCTTTCGAGTACTGGCCAAGGCTCTTGCTGCCCCCATAGTGCCTTTTTTAGGCAAATCTCAAAAGTCAAACCCACCTCCATAAAAAGCACAAATAAAAAAATGAGGGTTATGCTACTCAATGCCAGGAGTTTAAATCTCAAAATGCATGCACTCGATGCACTCCTCAGTATGGAGAACGTCAAAATCTGTGCAGTAACTGAAACCTGATTCAAGGCTCCAGAGACCACTCCAGCACTACTGGGCTACAACTCATACCACACATTTCAGCCACAAAACACAGACCGAAACACAAAAGGAGGGGGTGTATCCATATTCATCAAGGATACCTACACCTCCAGGTTAGTGGCGCATCATGATACCTCTGAGATCATCCATGTGCAACTAACATCGGGCAAATCTGCAATGCAAATGTGGCCTGCTACAGATCACCCTCCATGACCCAGGACAACCACTCTGCCTGTCTGGAGACACTGGAAAACATGAAGGTCCTACTGAACACCCTAGTATTGGGCAATTTTAATTACCCTACCATTAACTGGGAAAACTACTTGAGTACTAACTCCCAGGTTCAGCGTTTCCTAGAATTTCTTGACTCAAATACCCTGGATCAGCTGGTAAACTCCCCTACCAGAGGTGAAAACATATTGGACCTGGTCATCACCAACATGGGCAACAGGTATTCCACACCGGAGGTCAACCTGTCACTGGTTAGATCAGATCATAAACTAATCACTCTGGATATCCACACTCCACCACCACCCCAACCAAGGAAACCACAATGAAAAACTTTTCTAAAGCAAACTTCACCTTACTTAAGACAGAGGTGGTAAGTTTCACAGCCCCCACGCTAAAGGATAATGCTGCCCAAGATGCAGAATCCTTTACAAATGCACTCTATGAGCACCTACAAGGATGCATGGATCATGCCATTCCTAGCAAAACCAAGACTCAGTCCTCTAAGAGAAGGAAACCAGTCTGGTGGACCCCTGCCATAAACAGGTTATACAATAAAAGGAGGAAACTAGTTCAGAAAAAAAGCAAATCCCAAGAAGGAAAGACATCCCTGATCAGTATCAGTAAGAAACTATGGTCCCTCATAAAATCATCCAAGCCTAACTTCGAAAGAAAAATAGCCAAGGATTCGAAAGATAACCACAAAACCTTCTTTAGCTATGTCAAGAATCTAAGTGGCAACTCACAGATATGCTCTGACCTAGTGCAAAATAGCACAAAATATACTGAACTGACTGATATTGCCAACCTCCTGGTAGATAGATTCAGTGCAAACGTCACCCCCCTCTCACCTCCAAAAGGGCACACAATACCGGAAAAGTGTAGTGTCCCGGAAATCACAGATGCACAGGTGAAAACAACCCTTTCAAAAGCCAAAAACACAGCATCAATGGGGCCAGATGGTGTCCCAGGATGCGTCTTGCACGAACTACAGAACGAACTAACCCCCAACCTAAACACTCTGTTCAACCTCAGCCTCTCCACAGGCTAAGTGCCCATAGAATGGTGCACAGCAACGGTTATTCCACTCCACAAAGGAGGGACAACAACTGACCCTAGTAACTATCACCCCATAAGCCTGACTAGCCTGGTCTGCAAGGCTATGGAGTGCATCATCATGGAACTCATTAACAAAGACAATGGGAACCTCCAAACACTTGACCCAACCCAGTTCGCCTTTGTTAAGGGCAGATCATGCCTACTAAACCTGGTTGACTTCTTTGAGACAGTCACCAAGGCCATATACGAGGGAAAGGTGGTTCACACAGTCTACCTTGACCTCGTCAAGGCGTTTGACACCATTCCTTACTCAGGTATTATAGAAAAACTCACCAGCCTGAACATAAAGTTCTACTTCACAAGATGAGTTGCCAACTGGCTTACAGACAGAACTCACGCGGTAAGAATATCAGGCTCCAGGTCCAACTCTAAACCAGTCACAAGTGGTGTTCCACAAGGCTCGGTCCTGGGACCCCTACTGTTCGGCATATACTTCTCAGAAGTACAGGCAAACACAGGAGGAATATGGCTAACCAAGTTCGCCGATGATTGCAAACTGGGAGCCATAATTGACTCTCTGGCTGACATGGACATCCTCCAAAAAGGCCTTACTGAGACGGACACCTGGTGTTAAAGTCATGGGCTCAAGCTAAATGCCAAAAAATGCATAGTAATCTCATTTGGAAAAACAAAACACCCAGGAATTACCACATAGGTGGCAGACCCTTTAATTCAGAAGAGGTAATAAGAGATCTGGCGACCCAGGTAGATAGTAATCTCTCATTTGACAATCATTTTGCCAAAGTAGTTAGGAAATCCTTCTATGTGGCCCATCTAATTTCTAAAGGGTTCTCATCTAGAAATAAAGAGGTTATAGTGCCCCTCTACTCACCACTCATCAGACCCATCATAGAGTACAATGCCCCATTTGGGATGTACCTCACAAGACACTTCCAACAGCTGGAAAGACGACAAAAGTACCTCACCAAGAGGATTACTGGCCTCAAACATATGTCCTATGCAGACCGACTGAAAAAACTCCGGCTGTACTCAGTGGCAAATCGCTTACTCAGAGATAATCTCTGCCTGACTTACAAAACCTTGTCTAACTCAGATTTGATGGACATGCTCCACCTAAAGAAATCCAAGTCACTACGAGCCACTTGCTCTAGTGAGCTAAACCTCACCACAACAATAAATAGAACATGCTGGAGGGATAGGTTCCTGTCACAGAGACTCCCCATGCTTTGCAACAAAATTCCTACCTACATTAGGCAGAGCCCCTCACTAACACTCTTCAAGACAAACCTTGATGAGTGGATGGGTAACAGAAAATACACCCCTGGGATCACTTCATTGGCTCTGCTTGACAGAGGCTCAGTTAATTAATCAATGGGGTGGCAAAAGCCGACACACATTGGCTAGGCTTATAAATACCCTTGGGCAGATAGCCTAGTACCTACCTATGAACCTATGATACTACTTTGTACTTTTCTGCTATATTCCATCTGCTTGCATTTTTTAGTTTGTGCAGGGACCTTAGTCATTCTGCACTTCTATTTCCAGAAGTAGAATTACTTGTAAAAACTATCTGGTTGTATTTTAAATCCTGCTGGATCAACCCCTTGTACTTTAATTCCCAGTTCCGGAAGAACTGCATATTATACTAGCAGTTTTGTGCTTTAATCACTTATTACTGCATGTTTTTCCATAAACAGTGTTATTGGTAAATTTCTGCATAGTCTGGTCCCTTAAACTGTAGTAGAAGTTCTATAGTGAGAGAAGTGTCTCTGCTCCAGTTTGTGCTTCAGTGCTTCCATATTCAGTTTTTCATTTACCTTTTCATTTACCTGCTTGTATTCTCTGTCTACTCCATTCCCCACTAAAACATTAAGGTAAACTTTATGAAATAGCTCCAGTATTGCATTTATTTGTTTGCTAGTCTGGTTGTTTGAACACATTCCAATCATGCCGCTCTTCTGCTCTTGTTTTAAAAGTCACGTCTCTGCCCTCTACCCCTTACGATTATCTGATTTCCAAAGTGTCTCCCCTCTTTCATTGCTATTGACTGTTATCAAGCTGTACATCTACTGTTCCAAATAGTTGTTTTCCATAGACACATGATACTGAGAGCCCACACAGCAAACTATTATTGTTCTTGAGTGCACCTCCTTTACTACATGCTGTGTCCTGCTCATTTTCCTGGACCCCAACAAAGCTTATAGTCCTAGCCTGTTATTTTCAATGATCACTTTTATTTCTTGCTTTTGTGTGTGCATTTCACTAGATTTTTTTTTTTTGTAAAAAAAAATTGCTCTTCCTCTCACTATTACTGTCTTACCATTTAAGTGACTTATGCTAGCGTTGCACTTGTGGGTCTCTTTTACTTTGTTTTTACATCAAGAAGACTGGGTTTGTTCATCTTGTGACAGGAGGCATTTGCCTGGTCTATTTGAGTTGGGAAATACACAAAAAGACTCATAGTGCAGTCATTTTATTGCCAGAGGGTTTCTTATTTACTTTTTTGTGGTGCTATAAATTGTGCTTGTTTGTGTGGGTTAGCAGTGCCTTGTACAGTTGCAAACACATAGAAAGCAAATTTTCTCTGTAGAACGATCAAAATATAATCTGTAAAGCCACAATATAGTCCAAATGCTTTATGTTCCAACAAGCTTAGAGCAGCTAGCTGGACATGGACTGGCAATACCTGATATATATTGTGTAAATTAAAATGCTTTTCCCAAAAATACTGTGTGTGCAGAAAAGAAAAATATGCAAGGCTGAGCAGCAAGTTTTCAAAATAATATAGCTTGCTTTGTAAGAACAGTTAGCTGTTGATATATTAGAAATGTCTAGCATAGATACTAATAACATATAGCTGTGGGCTTATGCCGTCCGGTTTATAAAATAAGGAAGTATCATTGTTTTTACATTACAGAGACTGCTTCATCTAAAATAACATGAACTTTTGCATATTAGCAAGAGAAAGAGACAGCTGCATTACAGGAAAACTTTCCATATCAAAATAACATTTCAGCAATGACGTTTTGTATCACGTAGACTGTTGCTTCTCGAAAATAACATGGATTTTTGCATATCAGCACTTTGGAAAGAGACAGTTGCATCACATGGACTTTTTTATATTGAAAATAGCATTTTAGCAATGAAAAAAGGAGACGTTGGAACCACAGGGACAGTTTTATCTTAAAAATAACATGATTTTGTCATAACAGAAATGAGAAAAATAACATGAGCTTTGCATAATGTTTAAGTTAGCTTTGCATGATGTTTGCATCCAAAATAACATGAGCATTGCATTACAGGGACTTTCCATATTTCAAAAATAACACTGTTTAAAGTATATAAGTACACAATGCTTGTTTTTCATTCAGTGACATTTTTACTGAGAGTGCATCAGTTATCATCTGTCTAGCTGTGTTATAATAAGAATTGAAATGGCTCTGAAAGAATTAACTGTTTGACAAGAATTCGTTCTGAGACAAATAAAGTATAACAGATACAGTAGTACGGAGTTTGTCTAGTCAATTTTGGACATTTTACAGTGGCGAGCCAGGGCCAGTGGCTGTGACCATATATCTGTTACCAGCAGTTAATATTACAGAGGGATCCCTACTACTTACTACGTTAGTTCAACAGACTGTGACAGTTCCAGTGTTTTAACAGAGATACAGTTCCAGTTCCAGTACTTTGTTGGTGGACACAGAGCACCGCCGTGGAAGCTGTCCTGCGTCGGACCAGATCCAATTCGTCTGTGGAGAAATACCATCCTTTTCCAGATTGACTTCAGCCTGACCACCTGTTTGTCTTCTGCATAAATTACAGTACTTTCTTTATGGTTTTATAACATGGACGCCATATTAGAGGCTAGTCTTAAGTGTAGCCATACTGTTAGTATTGATATTAATGAGTCTCCTGATCAGGTTTGGTCATATTTACAGCAATGGTTTCAATCTTCTATGTCTGACATAAAATGTAAATCTGGCATTTTTAATGCCCAAAAAATAGATAAAAGCTGTATTTGCAAATGGATACATGTTTATTCCCAATACATTACTAAATCAAAGAGTATGCCAAAAGCTTGTATTTTATGGATAGCAAATATCCACATTTTTTTCTATTCTGCCATAAAGGTCTAGTATGTAAGACATATAAATCAATATACCCTGTTATTACAAAACAAACAGTTGATTCTGAAGTTACTGCAACTTCTGATGTGCAACAGATAGAAGCTCCTTCTGCAGTCATGCCTGTGTCTGACATGGTGCAATCAGTTACTGATTTTTAGCACGTATACAAAGTTTAGATAAATTTGATCTTATTACTATGTACGCAGACTTCTCTATAGAATGGAATACATTACAGGATACTATAACTGATTCTACTCAGTTGAAAAATGCTTTAAACAGAATTCAGGATGATTATAAACAAAAACTTGTAAAATCACAAGATGAGCATCTTGATTTAATTCAGGCTGTCACTAAGCTGTTAAGTGACGTTTTACATGTTTTTCAGATGCTGCCAGGGGATGAGCAATTCCGCCATCTAGAGGACAATAATTGTGCTTTGCAGCAGCAGTTAGATAAAGCTACTAAAGATTTAGAGAGGAGACACATTTCAGGTCCTGCCACAGCAGATTTTAAAGTATTACAGACTGAAAATCAGGTTTTGAAGGCTGAGATAGCACATTTAAAAACACAGTTATGTGCAATACAAGCCAGCTGATATAGGTCAGGAAACACAAAGTACGGCAGCTGTTTCCCCTGCTGAAATTTATCAACAGTCACGTTTATTGCAGACATTGCCTCAGTGGCAAGACAAAAAAGGAATTTTTTTCAATATGTTGGTATTTGAAGAATGGTTAACATATACTGTAGGCTCCACATGGAATGATGCCTTGTGCAGATGTTTCTTTGCATTTATTCCAAAATGTTTAAAGTCATATATAGAAACAGAAACATTTTCTTTAGACAGCAGGACAGCACGTATGGCAGCTATTCTAAAAGCATATACTCAGGGTCAACCCCTGACTCCTGAGTTACTTGATTATTTGAAAATCAATATCAGTGATAAACTCCTTGAACAGAGTGACCATTTTAAACTCACTTATCAGGTTGTGTATGATAAAACAGATGAACAAATGACAGACCCAGAGGTGCAACAAGTGCTTATACATACCTTTTTAAAACAGGTAAAAGGAGTCTCAGGTGATATCCAACATATTTATGGCCTAGGATCAAAAACCTTAGAGGAAGTAGTTCAAAAACTCATTAGAGGCAAGACAATGGGAGATGATGGCAAACTCTATACATATAACATTTTCATTGTGGAGGGTGAACAAAGTGTAGATTTCGTTGGAAAAGGAAGGGGACACAATACATGGTCTGATGAAAGGACAGGTACAGGGGACACACGAGCAGCCTCTGCTCCATTCACATTACAGGCTGAAACACAGCACAATACAGAAAGACAGGTAATTTGTTTTACTTGTAAAAAAATAGGTCATGTCAAACAGGATTGTCCATATTATAAAAAATGGAAGAAAAGTCAAATTCAAAAGGGTATCTACACAGAAAACGCTGTTTCTTTTAAACCCAAGTATAAGGTAAGAAACCAAACAAAAGACAATACATCAGGGGATAACCGGTCACAGACTCAAAGACAAACGGATTTAGGGAAAAATAAAGTATTTCCTGTAGAATACACAGAAAAAACACCATATAATCCTTCACATGGTGATAGTCAAAAATTGAAACGTGAAATAGAGAGTACAAAGTACACATTATACAGTGCAGATTCTAATAACCAACAGGGCACGGAACATGCAGTCTGTGTGATCAGAGATATACCCAGGAAAGTGGATCAGAATGAATGTGACTCCGATTAGGGGTGTGCCCCCCCACCCAAGTAACCTTTCTAACAAATTTTAAATGTGGAAAGGACGGACGCCCATTAGTGGATGTATGGGTGGAGCAGACATTATGGAAAGATGTCCTGCTTGATACAGGGGCAGCAGTCTCAGTCACTCATAGACAGTTACCTGTAAATCTGTTAAAAAAATCTTATATCCAAGCGTTTGATGGCAGCAGTTGCATGGCCATCAGCAGTAAGCTAGTTAACATATCTTTCAAAGAGAATGGTTCCTCAGTACAGGGCACATTTCTTATGAATTCCAGTTGTGGAACAACAATCCTTGGGGTTGACATCCTTGATAAGCTGGGGATAGTAATTGATTTCAATAACAAAATTTTATGGTCTGCCATGGCAGATGACAGTTGTGATGCAGTTCAGCAATTTCCATGCTTTGTAATAGACATAAATAACTATGCAAAAGACAGTACCCAAAGTTACTCACAAATGCAGGATAAGTGGGAGCAAATCAAATCAAAGTTTCAGCCCTTGTGGGCTACATCAAAAACAGATTGTGTTAAGTTAGCAGTACCTGTGAGTGTAGGCAGTCCTACAGTTTACATTCCTCCTTTTCAGAAGCAATATCCAATTCCCAAAGAGGAGGGAGAAGACATGAAAAAGTGTATAGAACAATGGGAACAGGCAGGCATTATACAGAAGGGTTACAGCCCCACAAATTCACCAATATGGCCAGTAAAGATAAAGGATGGTAGTTACAGATTAGTTATTGACTTACGTAAGGTAAATCAATTCACAACACCTTGTGCACATTTGGTTCTGGGAGTGCCGGAATTATCAGCAAGAATAAAACCTCAAAGTAAATGGTTTACAGTTATTGATTTAGCTAATGGATTTTTCACAGTTCCTTTACAAAAGGAAGATTGGCAATGGTTTGCTTTTACCTTTGACAATCAACAGTATGTGATGACATGATTGCCACAGGGATTTCAAAATAGCCCTGTGATCTTTCACCAAGTAGTAGGGGAAATTTTAAAACCCTTAGAGACAGATGACACTGTCATTCATTACATTGATGACATTCTGATACAGTCAAAAACAATAAAGCAGCATGAAGAACTTCTTAAAAAGGTTTTATGCACCTTACAGGATGCAGGATTCAAACTCAACAAGGAAAAGGTGCAAGTCTTTTCACAAGAGGTGAAGTTTTTGGGGACCATTGTTCGGCCCGCAGGCAGATCCCCTTGTGAAGAGAGAGTGAAAGGAATTTTAGAATTGCCTCAGTCATTGACAATTTCAGACTTGCATAAATTCTTAGGTATCATGAATTACAACAGAGAATTCATAGAAGATTATGCAGCAGCTGCTGCACTTTTATATAAAATGTTAGTGGAACAAAAAGAAGAACCTCGGTTAAACTGGTGACGCAGAGAAGAACAGGCTTTTGACTTACTAAAACAGAAATTAATACAGGCTACTGATTTAATAGCACCTGAGGGACAGCAAGATTTCATTTTACAGGCAGCAGCAGGTAGTGAAACTATTTCAGTAGTTCTCCTGCAATATTGGCCTCGGCACAATGGGAGCAAGGCAGAAAGAACACTGTGTCCAGTGACTTTCTGCAGCCGAAAGTTAACTCCAGTTGAAAAAGGATATCACCCATGTATACAACAATTACTAGCCATTTACTGGGGAATTAAACAGACAGAATACTTAACATTTTTTTCCAAGATAATTGTACAGATACCACATCACTCTATAAAAATCATTTTGAATTCTATAGAAATGAATAAAATCACAGAAGGAGGGAGTCAGACCATTTTTGCAAAATGGATGACTTTATTCAGTACAAAGAATGTTCGGACTCAGACAGGGGATAAGTACTGTCTCTCTGATCTGGTAAACTATAAGGGAGGACCTCGCAATTGTGTTCAAGGCTTGCAACATCTGGAAATTTCGCCATTAAATGCATATTTTCAAAGTAACATACCCACAGTATATGTAGATGGGGCCAGGTTTTGGAAAGATGGAAAATATTTAACAGGATTTGCAGTAATTCCAGGAGATGGTCAGGAGCCTATCCTCAAGAAGTTGCCAGGTTACGTCAGCCCAGAGGGCAGAATTGGAAGCAGTCAGATATGTTTTACAACATTTTGAACCAGTTAACATTTACAATGACAGTGCTTATATGGTAAACTCATTGCATTTACACATGGCAATTTGGGCTAGAAGGGGATTTGTTGACAGTGTTAGCAAACCTCTTAAACATGCACCAGTATTACGGGAATAGTGGGCATTGATCACCCAAAATGATTTACAGGGAGAATTCAGTACTGTAAAAATAAAGGCACATCAAAAACGTAATACAGTAGAAGCCAGAAGAAATGCCTTGGCAGATGCCAAAGCAAAACAGGCTGCAGAAACAGGTGACTGGTTAGACCCACATGAGCAGTTCGATCCTGCAGAACAGGTATTGTCAGTAAAAACAGCTGCACATTTAGATGTGCAGGATTTAGCAACTTTAAAGAAAGAAAAAGGGATTCCCATAGAATTGGACAAGTGCATTCAGGAAGGGGATGGTAATCAAAAAATGTTTGTGTATCCCATGCTAGATGGAAAGAAAATACCCTATTTGCCAGGGGACTTGGCCAAACAATTGGTCAAATACAATCACAAACTTTTGGGCCACATAGGCACAGAAAAATTATGGAGTATGGTTAAACAAAAGATGTGGAATCCATGTTTGAAAAAGTTGTGTAAAACTGTTCTAGAGGGATGTTTGGTTTGTTTACAAATCAATGCTAGTACAAAGAAACCTCAGTTGCATAGGGTACCAGTGGCAGATGGGCCATGGTATGCTATCCAAGTTGACTATGCAGGGCCCCTCCCAACTGCAAAGGGAGGATACAGATACCTTCTAGTGGTAGTTGATGTGTTTTCAAAATGGGTTGAAGTAATACCCGCAAAAAATATGACAGCTAAAATTACAGCAGAGGTACTATGTAAAAACATTTTTGTCCATTGGGGATGACCTCGAATTATTGAGTCAGATAATGGACCACAGTTCACAAGTCAAATAATGTGGCATTTGTGCAAACTGCTGCGGATCCAGCACAGGTTTCATGTTCCCTACCATCCACAATCTAATGGGATTGTTGAAAGAATGAATCAAACAGTTAAGGAAAGATTAAAAAAGGCATGCCTGGAAAAAAGTAAGGACTAGGTAAACCATTTGCTAGGGATTTTACTGGGTATTATGGCTACCCCTAACAGTAAAACAGGAATTTCACCTTTTGAAGTAATGACAGGTAGGAAAATGCACCTATCTCACCCCTGTGACCCAGAAGTGGTAGAAAACAGACCCTTACTGACAGCAGTAGAACACCAAAAATGGTTAAAAGACATACAGGGGTTATGTGACATGATTGCCAGAGAACAGGCTTACCGTCTGTGGAAAGAAATGTCAGTGCTTCCAGCAGAAATGATTTTACAGTCAGGAGATGAGGTCCTGGTAAAGAACTTCTTAAAGAAAGGACCATGGGACAGTAATTGGCAGGGACCCTATAAAGTGATTGAGCAAATTGGTCCATTAGTGTACAGAGTTCAGAGGATAGAAAAGAAAAAAGTAAATCCAAGACAACAGACAACAGTTAAACAAAGGAAATGTACCATGTTGGTTCATAGAGACTAGTGTAAATTACTGCAAGTAAAAACAGAATTAAATAAGTGACAGTCTACAATACTCTGTTAACAGTGATAGGAAAGTAACAGTCTATTTAAATTCATTTTTAGATGCCGACTAATTCAGTTGAGCAGCAGCCAGAGGAAACAGAAGAAGTTAGATCTTGTATGCAGAGATGCAAGCCATGGGTGTGCCCTATAATATCGGTCTTATGGACTATAGTGTTTGTACTTCATGTTTTATATGTTTTACATATTTTTGAAGAAGTTAAAATGCTTGAACAAGCATATCAAGCAAACAGACAATGAATCACAATGCTTGAAGCGTGTAATGTAGACAAGGAAAATAAGCAAGAAAAGGTTATTCAAAAGAGAGATGTACATACAACACACCATGTAAATAAGAGGGTTGTAAAGAAAAATGGGGAGAAATACTCCACTATAACAGGTAACGAAAGCAGGACCACCATGACTGGGTACCTAAGGTTAATAAATTTTTGGCCATGCAAAGATTGTTTGCGAAAACACATAACAGATCAATTTTCTGGGTTTGTAGCCACATTCCTTACAGGGGAAAGATGCCATTGCATGCAGTTCCAGTAGATGTTACTGACACAGGATTTATGTTTAAAGGATCTTTTAGAAACAAAATTATAAACCAGTCAGTTATTAAAGAACATTTACATTTAATGGAGGTTGAAAGAGGAATACTCTGTTTTCAACAGAAAGGGACAGTTAGTGTGGGTATTAGTAATTGTAACTATTCCATCACCCTACATCACCTATGGTCACGAGATAAGCTTGAGCACCATGGGGGAGTTGATAAAATAAAAACAGCTTGGGAAGCAATACACAATACTTCCTTTAAGGAAGACATGAAACAATTTTTCAAAAATGGAGCTATGAATAACCTATTAGGCCAAGAAAATGTTACAATTCTGGCTAGCGGTTTCTTTTTCATTTGTGGAAAAAATGCATATAAATGGTTACCAGTAGACTGGCAAGGATCATATTACACAGAATTTGCAGTTCAAATGATGAGAATTACTCATACATTACCAAATGAAAAGGTTAGAAATCACAGAAGGAAAAGGGAAGTTCATGATGATTTCTCCAAGCTTGGAGAAGTCTTAAAACAGTTGGACTTATGGGGATGGAGTTATCTCAGGGGTTGGGATCTCTCCCTGGTATGGCTCTGCCAAAGCAATATGGGAACTAAGAAAGGTTGCAAAGCTAATGGAAGTCTTAGCAAATGCAACATATGGGGCTATCTCAGATATAACAGAGAAGATGGTAGCAATGAAGACAACGGTCCTCCAGAACAGAATAGCTCTTGATTACCTACTTGCTAGTCAAGAGGGTGTTTGTGTTTTAATTCAGACTGAATGTTGTACGTATATTCCTGATAAATCAAAATCTATACATCAACATCTAGAGAGGATTGCAGAAGTTTCCTCAAATTTAGAAAAACATGGAGTACAGAATGGTCAGATTGGCTAAGTGGATTATTCTCAGGATGGTGGGGTACTATAATTACTGTATTAATTGCTCTTAATGTCATTATCTGCTTAATCACAACAGTTTGTATGTGTGTTAAAATCTGTGTTGATAAAAGCATTAATCGAGTTACATCTGTTAACACCGGTACAGTGTATGGAGAAATAGAAATAAATGCAAGGGACTCATATGCAGCAGTGGATAGAGAAATGCAAAGTACTGAAGAGCGTATTGTTTTGTAAATTGTCTTACAATTTCATGGACCTTAAATTAAAAAAGTGGGAATTGGTAGATATTGTGTAAATTAAAATGCTTTTCCTGTGTGTGCAGAAAAGAAAAATATGCAAGGTTGAACAGCAAGTTTTCAAAATAATATAGCTTGCTTTACAAGAACAGTTAGCTGTTGATATATTAGAAATGTCTAGCATAGATATTAATAACATATAGCTGTGGGCTTATGGCGTCATGTTTATAAAATAAGGAAGTATCATTGTTTTTACATTACAGAGACTGCTTCATCTAAAATAACATGAACTTTTGCATATTAGCAACAGAAAGAGACAGCTGCATTACAGGAAAACTTTCCATATCAAAAATAACATTTCAGCAATGACGTTTGTATCACATAGACTGTTGCTTCTCGAAAATAACATGGATTTTTGCATATCAGCACTTTGGAAAGAGACAGTTGCATCACAGGGACTTTTTTATATTGAAAATAGCATTTTAGCAATGAAAAATGGAGACATTGGAACCACAGGGACAGTTTTATCTTAAAAATAACATGATTTTGTCATAACAGAAATGAGAAAAATAACATGAGCTTTGCATAATGTTTAAGTTAGCTTTGCATGACGTTTGCATCCAAAATAACATGAGCATTGCATTACAGGGACTTTCTATATATCAAAAATAACAGTGTTTAAAGTATATAAGTACACAATGCTTGTTTTTCTTTCAGTGACATTTTTACTGAGAGTGCATCAGTATCATCTGTCTAGCTGTGTTATAATAAGAATTGAATTAGCTCTGAAAGAATTAACTGTTTGGCAAGATTTTGTTCTGAGACAAATAAAGTATAACAGATACAGTAGTACGGAGTTTGCCTGGCCAATTTTGGACATTTTACAATACCTACAGATTTAATGGAATTCAGAAATGTGTAAACATTGAAGTTATTAGAATTTAGTATTGTTTAGCTTAATATGCCCCCATAAAGCACCCTTATTAGTCTGCACAAACAATAAACCGTTAATTGTCTAACCACAATACACCACCCCCTTGTAGCTCAGATATAAAAGGAATGGACAGCATGTATATGTGATTTCTTAACTTGTCTGTAGCCAGCCTGGTGGATATGGCCATCCTGAGACAAATGTCTCATGTTTACTGACAATCACTTAAACTTTAAACGATCAGACACAGTATGAGGGAGGTGTACTTACCCAATAACACTGGAAGTTAAACTCTCTTATGCAAGTCCACATCAGGTTGTCAAAAACCATACACACAACACACCCCTCACAAAGCTTACAACTCACACATAAATTAATATATGCAGAGGCACTTAAAAGCAATCTTTCTAACCAAGAAATGTCAGCTAGCCCACCTGCTGTCAAAGCTATGCCTTAGCAAGCCAAAATGTTCTCAGAAAATAACAACACCTAACACAACACCTACCGTAACTCTCAGTGGAGCCCCTAAGGCAGACACACTTCACAGCACTATCATCATAGAGGAATCAATTGTAAGATGTACTCGTGTCCGTGTCCGTCTAACCAGGCCGAACAAGGAGAAGATTACTGTTAGTTGCTTATCTGGAGCTAGGTCCACCAAATCATGCAAGCACTCAAGTCATTATGCCACAGTTATCAATATGATTCCATCATCATCTGTGTACATGACCTGAGATGTACCTCCCTGGATTACATGAAGACAGACATTATGGAGCTTTCAGACTATGTGTCTCAGGTTGGTATGATCCTGGCATTGAGAAGCATATTACCATCACTGAGGATGATGTCACAACATAAGCAAAAAAAATTGATGTCAACAACTAACTGTCTTTCTGGTGTCATTCTAAGGAGATCCAATATTTGTTAGCTTGGGAGAATATGGTAAACAGATGATGTTGTTTTAACAAGGATGGTCTGCATCTTTCCCATCCAAGCTTTCGAATACTGGCTAAGGCTTTATCCGCACCCACAGAGTCCTTTTTAGGCAATGCCAAATTGACACAGCAAAGTTGATTCAAGGAACCTCAAAGTATTACTGCTTAATAACAGGAGCCTAAATAAAAAAATGCACTCCCTTCAAGCCCTCTTCACACTCAAGAATATAGATGTCTGTGCAGTTAGTGGACATGGTTTAAAGTGCCAGAGAGTGTACCCCAGCAGTGCAAGGTTTCAATGCATTCCTCACTTTTTTACCAGTAGCTGCACAAACAAGACTAAAGGTGGAGGTGTCTCAATATACATCAATAACATGCATACCTCTAGGGTAGTCAAAAAGGATGGTGTGCTGGAGTTCTTCCAGTTGCAGATCACCATAGACAAAATCCTGTACCATATCCTAGCCAGTTATTGGTCACTCTCCATGTCCCATGAATCTCACAATGCATACTTGGACCTACTGTAGACACTAACTATCCAATCTAACACTATACTCATGGGAGATTTTAATTATACCTCTATAGATTGGGAATCATACATGTCCTCAAATGTACAAGCACAGAGAATACTGGACTTTGTAAATACAAAATCTTTGATCAAATAGTGAACACTCCCTCTAAATGCACCAAAAATACTGGACTTCATGCTTACAAATATGGGAATACACTGTATCTACATGAGCAATGTCACACCCTCCCTGATAAACTTCGACCATAAAGCTGTCTCCGTCAAAATAAAAATCAGCTCTGCAATCCCATTAAAACTAGTAACAATTATTATTCCAAGGCAAATTTACTTTTATTAAATGATGTTTTTTGAAAATGTAATGCTACTTCAAACCCGAAGAATACACCAACCTATAATGAATTGTATTTGGAAACTCTGTACAACCATGACAATGGTTGCATACAGGCTGTATTCCAACCAGTGGAAAGCCCAGAACTAACCCCAGAAACAAACCTCCCTGGTGTCATCCCAAATGAAACAGGATATACAACAAAATGAAAAAAATTATGACAAGTCAGGAAGGGTAATTCAAATAAAGATAAAACCTTCTCGTCATAGTAAATAGGCAACTAAGAGGGAAAATTAGGTCAAGCAAAGTCAACTTTAAGGTTAAGATATCCTCCCAGGTAAAGATAACCATAAGTCCTTCTACAGCTATGTTGGAAACTTCAAGGACAGCACACAGCAATTTGCAAAACTGGTGTTTAATGTGCCACATTCACTGAACCTGGTGATTAGCAATTTGTTACTGGATACATTCCGTTTCAATTTTAACTACTCACCCCCAAACATCACCTCAATAATAGCCTTAAAAATCACCCCTCCAACTACAACTATGAAGCATGTACTTACTGGCTGCACTCTCTAAAGCCAAGACCTCGTCCTTCATGGTCCCCAATAACATCACAGGAAGCCTCCTGAATAGTCTAAAATATGACTTATCAGGATTTCTTGAGTCATTATTTAACTATAGTCTTAAAATAGGCTTTGTGTCAGATAAATGGAAGACTATGATGGAAATCCCTTATTAAGGGAAGACCTTCAACAGATTCTGGAAACTACTGACCCATTAGTCTGACTAGTCTTATTTGCAAAGCCATGGAAAGAAGTATTATGAAAATTACCAACGAGGACATAGGAGACATCCAGACACTGGATCAGTCCCAGTTTGGCTTTGTCATAGGAAGGTCATGCTTACTGGATCTGGGGGGCTTCCGTGAGAAGGTCAATAAGGCAATGGGTGAAGGGAAAACTGTGTATGCTGCCTACCTAAATTT
Source organism: Protopterus annectens (assembly GCF_019279795.1). Lineage (NCBI taxonomy): Eukaryota > Metazoa > Chordata > Ceratodontiformes > Protopteridae > Protopterus > Protopterus annectens. The sequence goes on from NC_056729.1 coordinate 1,083,149,844, forward strand.
GGCTAAGGCACTTGATACAAATCCCCACTCGGACATTGGCAATAAACTTACAGAACTAAGTGTAAACCCCTTTATAACATGCTGTATACCTAATCCAAGAACGCAAAAAGGCCAAACCAGAAAGCAGGAAAACCCCACTTCACTTTGAGAATCTTGTTGAATGATGGCAGAAACAGACCAAGTGCAACAAAACAATTTATTGACTCCACATACAAAAATGATAAGGTCTTTCATCCCAGATCACTAGAACTTCATCAGATAAATAAAATCTGTAAAGTCCACAATACGTCATAAGCAACAATTAAGAACCCCCCCCCCTTAAAGACACAACATTAAATATATATATATATATATATATATATATACTGTATACCTACCTGGAGGTTAGAATCAGTGTTGCCACCTCCACAAAGAGGCCGGTCACCATTTGGGTCTGTGTTAGGCTCACTCCACTTTGGCATCCACTTTTCAGATGTCAAAGCCAATGTCAAAGGCCTCTAGCTAACCATGTTTGCAGATGATTTTAAGCTGGGAGCAGTCATTGACTCCTCCAAAGTTGACAACACCCTTCAGTAAGGTTTAATACAGACAAACTCTTGGTGCCAGAGCAATGGCTTAAAACTCAATACCAAGAAATGCATTATACTATCTCGTGGGACGTTTGTCACCTTGAGTAATTTCGTCATCCAAAGAACACCCTTAAAAGTTGTTTCAGTAATCAGGGATCTTGGAACTCATGTGGATAGTAACCTAGCCTACAAGCAACATGTGTCTAAGGTAGTAAGAAAATTCTTTGTTGCTAAACTTATAAGCAAGGGTGTGGCATCTAGGTGCATAGAAGTCATCATACCACTGTACTCAGTACTCATCAGGCCAGTCTTAGTGTATAAAGCCTCCTCTCTATGTATCTGACCAGACATGTGCAGCAACTGGAACATTCACAAAGGTTCGTTACAAAAAGAATACAGGAAGTAAACACAATGTCCTACTCTGATCATTTCAAACCCCTGTCTCTTTGCCCCAAATCATACAGACTTCTGAGAGGTAATCTTTGCCTGGTATACAAGGCATCCCTGAACTCTGTTTTGATGAATCTTTTGCACATCTGCAAAACAAACAGCATCAGAACTACTAGATTAATAGACATAAATTTTGCTTGCAATATAAGTAGGACATGTTGGAAAGACAGATATGTTTCTCAGATCATTTCATTTCTCTGGAACAGGCTCCCTTTCAATGTGAAGCAGAGTTTCTCCCTATTCCTATTTAAGTGCAATTTGGACCAATGAATGGGTAATCCAGAGGCAGTCAATAAATCACCCCCTATAAATCAAATCTAAATCAAATTTGTAAGTCACATTTGGGTTACAAGCCTGGGCTTTTAACGGCCTTAGCAATCATTACTCTAGCATACAGCTATAAACCTATAAACCTTATAAAACCTAAAATACTCTATACCTCTAAAAATGGTTTAAAGGTACTATCACTGCAAAATCTAAAAGAACATATTCATATAAATGCACTACTAAATTTTTCAGCTATCAAGTGACATTTAAACCAAAATTGAACCCTCTCAGGCATCAAGTTACTCCACAAATAATACATCAACCTTGCCTGATGAACTTCTTACCTGACAAAATAAGAAATAGCAACAAGAAACTTGATATAATCCATATGAACATCAGAAGCATTTTAAACAGAATCCCAGAACTAGACACATGGATGGAATATCATTCCCCTGACACATTAGTAATAACAGAATCTTAGCTAAAACCAAATATCAGTAAAATAGTAATACATCCCACACCCCCAGTTTTAAGATCATTAGAAGTGATAAATTAAACAAAAAAGTAGATGAGGTAGCAATAATGTACCATAGTAGAATAAACCTCTCACCTTTCCCATCTTCCATACCCTCCTTCCCCAATGCTGAATTAATTCTAAGTAACTTGAAACTGAACACACATAAAACAATATGTATGGCAGCCTTTAGTATCCCACTTGGAGACAATATCAACACATTGGAGGATATCTGTCTTGGTTATCTGATAATATACACACAGAGATAATTATAATGGACTATGTTAACATCAACTGGTCAAGTCTCACTCCTGAGATAATGACTTCTAGTATAAACCTATAGTGATGCTACCAGAATCAATCTGAAAAACGGTATAACTGCCACCCTGGACTGGTTAAGAAGTCAACTTAACAACAAACGTTTCCATGGCGCCTTAGCTAGTGCACTTAGTAACCACCTGCCCATACATGCCATAAGACAATGATATACTTATCCCAAAAAGCACACATATAAATCCTCTTGCAACATGAACAGCTTTGACCCACAACTGTTTAATACCAACTAGGATATCCTAAACTTCTTGCCACTAGATGATGCTATTGTCTATTTTAATAAGACATTTATGGAACTGCTAAACAGCATGGCCCCTCTTTGACATAAAAGAGTGCAAACCCTATTCCTTACTTCACTCCTACTACCAGGAAATCAATGAGGACTAGAGATAAAGCCTGGAAGTCATGGTTTAAAAATAAAAGAGAAACCGATCTTCAACAATAAATACTTATGAAATAAAAACAAATGCTGGATCAAACTTAACAAAAAACTTGTATTACTCCAATTTGCAGAATACATGCTACAAAAATTCTAGGCAACTCTGGGCCAGCACATCTAAAATAGTTACACCCTGGTTCAAATGGACAACCAAACCCCAATCCCCCCACTGCTCCCTGGAAGAAACAAATAACACTTTGTTTGATCACTTTAACTCTAGTATCGCTAAGCTACTTCTCAACAAAACTGAAAACACACCGACCTCCTGTAATAGCTGGCCATATTGCATTAAGTCTTACCTCCCAGTTCCATTAATTCTCACTCTTTCTCCTTTCAACCAGTATCTGTCACAACAGACAAGAAATGCCTCTCACAAATTAAACAGATTACACTAGCTCCAGATGGAATGCCTGGTGATTTCTTAAAAATAACAACCAACTCAATTTCCTTTCCAGCATCCATTCTCATAAAAAGGTCTCTTTAAGGATCACATGTCCCAGCATTAAGGAAAACAACTCCCATCATCCCACTTCACAATGGAGGTAACTCCAATGATATATATAACTTTAGACCCATTATCCTTCTCTCTCTGCTTTCAAAAATCCATGAAAATACATTCATAATCAATTAATGACTAATTTACAAACAAACAACTTCCTTACCCCGCACTACATGGTTTCAGACCAGGGCACAGCACTACCACAGCTCTCCTGAACTTTACCAACACCATTAAGCTAGCCAGAGATAAAGACCAACTGGTTTCTAATGTATTTCTAGATCTGAACAAAAAGCCTTTGATACTGTTTCCCATAGATTACTTCTAAAACAGCTATTTTCACTTGGCCTATCAAACACCTCTACAGCCAGTCCATCAGTAACCTTTCCAATAGACTTGAGTCTGTTAAATCGATTCATTCTTAGTTATCCTTCTGACCCCTCAAAACAGGTCTTCCCCAAGGCTCCATACTGAGGCTACTGGTTTAAACATATTTACAAACAACCTTCAGTTCGCCAAATGCCAAACATCCCTCACACAATATGCTGATGATTCTATATTAATCTGCTCTCTCACTAGCCTAATTACTTTACAACACCTCACTCAAGAGTCATTTTCATCAGTTGAAAGCTGGGTCAGTAACTCTCAGCTTCTACTCAATCCAAAAAAAAAGAAAAAGAAAAAGAAAAACAAAGCTGCTACTATTACTCCAAAATCCCATGCACACCTCAAACAAAATTTCTTAATAACAGCGTCTAACAGTCCTATAAAAGTCATCACCCATACTAAGCTACTAGGTATGACAATTGATGATAAGCTGAAATTTGACTGGCATGTGCAACAGGTTATAAAAAAAATCACCAAAAACTAGAGGCACTCTATAGAAGAACAAAAAAAAAAAACCTACGTAACTGATTCACCCAGAAAAGGCCTCTATACTTCTACTCCCCACTTTACTATATGTCTCCCTAGCACTGCTTAACCTTGAAGCTTCCATCCAAAATAAACTAAACTAGTGCTACAATAAAATAGCAGATAAAGGTTTTTGTAACAAAACAGAATACATCTGGTATAATTTCACCAGAACTCTGATTTCACAGCCGACCACAGAAGCATATTACACTATTTGTTGTGTAAAAATGTCTAAGCATAGCTGGATACTTCAGAAATTCTGCACTACTCATCTTGCAGAATAAATAAAAGCAATGACTGCATCCTTTCCCTACAACATGTTACACTATATAATAAGTTTAGGTTAGAAACTTTTTTTTACTGAGCCAGGAAGAAGATGCTTAGCTATAGGCCTGAAATTATAATAAAGATTTGAAAAAAAAAAACACATTTTAAAGAAAGGCGTTCTACTTAATACATTGAGATACAACCTCCTCCAAACGGGACTCTTAGCATTACTTTATCTTGCAGGGTACACGTTTATCATGGCCATATGTATCAGATTTGGATGAAGGTTCTTCCTATGTACTCTGACTAAGGCAAAAGATGGTTCATGTTCTTGGATTGATGCGTAATAGGATTAATATAGAAGATTTGTTTTAGTTGAACTGACTTAAAGACCAGGTATGGCAGCAAAATGAACAATGACAGAACTAACTACAGATGTGGGGTGCCTTCTAATGAGATTTTGATCACCATGAGGCTTTAGTCATCAAATAGTATAACCTTGGTTAATATAGTGTCACAGGTGCAAGTAGTAGTGTTATGTTATGATGACCAAGACCTTATTAGACCAGAAAACTGACAGTTAATAAGAACTGAGAATGACAAAGTGGCTATCTCTGATAAGTGTCCATACATAGGTGAATGAGGGGAGAAATACTGGCATTTGAAGTCTCAAAGAATTATTATACAAAGCTTGTGCAGCTTTGATACAGCTCATTCATATGCCAATGACAGCCATTCATTCCCATGGATAAGCCCAGTCAATGAAATCAAAAGCTTTCTCAAAGTCTCCTAAGACTATCACAGATGGACATCAGGAAAAGTTATCTTCCTACCTTAGAGCATTAAGTGCTCTCCTTTGGTATGCAAAGAACCATCAATAAACAAAACTACCCTGAAGTGGACTGTCTAATCCAGTCAGAAAGTATTGACATCTGCTGGCCAGAATTATTGCATAAATGTTGGCATTCATATTGATGAAGAACATTGACCAATAGCTCCATAAATTCTGAGATCTTTCCCTACTTTTGGAATGATCACATCTACTAAGGTATTAGAAATCACATTATTTCCTTTATTCCAAACATGATTACAAAATGCAATGCCATATGGTCTCATGACCTTTCCAGTTGGGGACTTTTTAATTGACACCCAAAGCTCTTCTCTAGAATTACAGCTTCTTACTTTCTGCTGTTATCCAGGGCTTGACTGTGGGAGATAAAGTGACTCCAATGCCTGACTAAGAAGGAAGCCCAACTCCCCTCAATATCAGACTGTTTACTGTATAGCTGGCCGTAATAATCCTGAAATTCTACATAAAAGTTAACTGTAGATACATTCTTAACTCTCGTTTACTATACTATATTGAGTTCTTCTTGAGTTCTTCTGTACTGCTTGACCATACAGACCAATGCCGTCCCTGCATTAGTTGTGTCATTTTACTTCATTTAGTTTGTTCACTGATAGAGTGGAAGGATCTACCAAGATCCATTTCATCTATAGCCTGGAAGAACAGATTTTATATATGTATGACAAAACATGGAGCTGCATACATAAACAGAAAATTAACCAGGTGAAATGCAAAGGACATTTGAGTATAGGTAAGTACATCTTAGACTGATACATGATTGTGATAAAACATTCCATCCATTGTGCTGCTCTTGTGGCATAAAAGCCTAAAGCCCTAATTATGGCCATCAACATGGGTTCAATTAGCAGCTTGGGTGACTAATGGATTGGCAGAGAGGGATGCCTAGCCCAGGTGGGAGGGCGTTTATCTAGGGGGGGTAGAGGGGTAGAAGACAAGCTGGAAGTTCTGGCATAGACATGAGATACTGGTGTCCAGGTTAATAAAATGATGTCCAGGGGGGACCAAACAATTAAACAAAAAAATCATCCATTGAACAGGGTACAGTAGGATTAACACATGCATTCTGGAACATGGTTTAGATGGCACTGCAATAGGGGAAATATTTCTTAACAATTGAAGCATTTTAAAGGATATTTTGATTTATTAAAAAAAGCTGGTAAGATTTTTATTGTTTACACAGAAAAACAGGACAAATTTGAAAATACATTTACAAACCAGATCTTTGAAGAAATACAAATGTGTGAACATCTGAAAACCCACAAGGATACAGTTCTGTAAATTTTGAAAGTATTGTAAATATATCCAGGATAGCAACATCTATAAATATTTATGCTCATATTGTAATATCATTCTATATTGCTAGTGTATTTGGTACCGTGTGATAGCTGATAGCTGTGAGGCATTCTATACTGGCAATACTTCTTCCTAGCTGTCACAAAACCTATAAAAAAACATCTGTACATCATAAAAACAAACAATGGGCAAAGGCTTTACTGAAATGCTTCAGTTTTCTTAACATCTTTATTAAACATGACAATGTTTCAAAAGTAGCATAGGTATGTGTACAGTAATGAAAAATAAAATACATCATATTTAACATTTCCATTTATATCCATTGCTATTTTCATGCAGTATACATTTTTAACAAATTTTATTCACTACAATGTTACATAAATTGCTCAGTTTCTGCCTCCCCTTAAATTTTCCTCTTCCTCCGGAACAATATTTTACATGTATCGTTCTCACAAATTACTTTTATTTCTATGCAATGTTCTCTCTCCTCTTTCTAATAATCTTACTTTCAGTTTATCTCCTTTACAGCATTCATTACTTCAGTTACAGTAAGTTTATATTTTTATTTCCATTTTCTAGTAATTGATTTTTTCCCCCAGCCAGTAGCATTAAACTTAGTAACTATGTATAGGCAATTCAGACTTTATCACCCAGCTTAAAATAACCATTTCCTTAGTTGCAACCTTTTGATTCCCAAGAACTTCTGACAAAGTATTCTGTACGAAATTTTCAAAATTTGCCAGCTTGTCAGATTCCCAAAAGAACGTTCCCAATTACGCTCTCTCTCTCTCTTTCCCATCATATCTTCACTGTTTGCTAACTATCTGAGGAAACATTATCTGAAGCCTGCTTGGGGTATAAAAGCAGCTATGCAAACACTTCCAAGTAAAAATCTTAAACCATTTGGACTTTGTTACATACTTTGGAGCTGTAGAGATGGCTTCCTTTGTACATTGTCTTTCTATTTTCTCTCCTGAATCTTCCATAATCTCCTCTGACTCATTCGTATAGTTAATGTGCAGCACTGATATGCCAGACTCATTATCCCTTTTTAACACCAACTTCTTTTCTATGCAACTTAAAACATTGCCAAAGCTGATTTTTTCATTTAATAAGCCCCTGTCCCTTTCTGTTTGCCTGTACAATGTTACCAATCCCTGAAAGGGAAGACTGTCTCTGCCCTCCAGCACAAACTTCTGCTTAGCATCATCCCACTCTATTATCTTTCCCTCTCAGATTATTACTTCCAGAATACTGGTTATTTTGTTAATTTTCTCCAGCAAATCCCAGCCTCCTCTTGTTTACTTTCCGTGTATGTTGCAATTTGTTTGTGTTGGAAAAGGTAATGAAATACATCTATGGTGGTGACATGGAAACTCAAATAGATATAAAAGAGCTTGGCTGGCATCTTAGTTGTCAAAAAACAGTTCATTGACCAAATGATTCAGTTAATATCAGGTATGTGTGTTTGCTAAAATGGAAAGCTGTTAAGCTAAACACATTTCTTAAAAGTAGTGTGTTTGTTTTTATTTTTTATGTTTGTTGTTGACTTTTGTTAGGTTTGGCATGTGATGTTCATGGAGCTTAATTAAATCTAGTGACTACATTTTATAAATAAAAAGTGCATCATATGATCACCGTCATGTGATAAAGTCACACGGAAAATATTTAAAGGTAAATAATACTAGTTATACAAAATATATTTTGTAGTAGCAATGTAAAAATCTTAAATGCAAAAACAAGACTAAGTAAAAACAATTTGATGTCCGGTGAACAATTAAGTTCTGTCTGCTCTTAGTCTTAATAGACTATTAATAAACACGCACCATTAATCACTGGATAGGAAGTAGCACAAAAATATATTGCCAATGTACTTCCTGTATATTGCCAATGTACTTCCTGTGCATCGAGGCATGAATTCCAGTCCCTACTCGTTGAGGGCAGTGATTTTTCCAGTGAAAAAATATAAACATTTTAGAAGATCTGCATGTTGTAGAAAAAGAAAAGAAAGACAATGCAGATCAGGAGATCATGAGAAACAAAGGATACCCTGCATATTGTGCCCCTAAAGGCACTGAGAAAAAAAATAAGAAATATGATGTGGGTTAGTGAAGGGGTTACTAGACATAAGGCATACTCTATATAGCATGTTCTAAAGGCACTAAAAAATATTCAAACCTTTTACCCTCCCACAAAGGATATTAGTCACCTGCACCACCACTAGACATTAGGGATACTTAATAATATTACACAGTGTTTAAAAATAGGTAAAGTGAAATATTTCAAATGCTGCACCCAAGTTAATAGGGTAACAGGCATAGCATCACTATGCACTATACACACACATTCTCTAACATCTGGCATTTTGATTGACTGTAAAGATCCTGAATTTATAAGGATGAAACAGACTAGAAAGAATTAGTCCATATAAAACACTTTAGCTACAAGATTTAGGAGACTGTCTCTAATATCCTCACTTTGGGGAGGAACAAAGATGTGTTGTTAAAGTTTCAAGTAGTTTATTCAGTTAAGTGGACCCACTGGGTCACAGGTGGTGATACCAGGCTTCACTTAAACCCTCTGGATTACCTCTGAATCTGAATTTATAAGGACGGGGATAACATTAAAAAAAGAGAAATCATGGATGTCCTGTCAACTAAGGGGTGGGTAACAGGTATGTGGTGCGTTTGTGTGTGCTGTGTGCGCGTGTGCGCATGTGCGTGTGTGCGTGTGTGCGTGTGTGTGTGTGTGTGTGGGGGGGGGCTGTTTATGCCAATGTAATGCATGGGCTGGCAGTGTTAACTGTCACAGGAAAGGACTGATTTGGAGTCTTGGTACTTAAGGGCAATTCAGACACATACAGATTAAATGATAGAGAAGTCTTTCTCTGTTGCAGCTTACATGTATTTGAATCACAAATTGCTGCATAATGTAAACAGCTCCCCTTACTGCAGGTCTTACTGACACTGCTTTGGTTCTTTCCCACTCCCTGGCAAAATATATAAATGTGAAGATTTTTTGTAAGGTTGATCTGAAGAGGTTATGAAAATGCTGCAAAAGATAATTAAAATGTCATGATTAAGGGCAAACTTGGCAACCTTATTAAATGCCTGCTTTCTTTAACTTTGCAGTTTGAGTAGGTAAAAGATCGGTTTGATTGTTAGAAACATTGAGGAAGCTTGGCAGTAGATATGATCTGGCAGTGGCTGTTCTGATATGGCGGGCCATATATTTCTTAGCCCTGAAAAGAAGTGAGGTTTCTGAGTTGTGCTACTTGCCATTTTTATCTTCTCATCGCATTAAAGCTCATTGATGGATAAGTCAAGCAGTTTCATATTTTGGATATTTCCAGAAGGAAATTGTGTTCTGAAAACAGATAGCATAGGGGACGTCTTGGTTATATTGAGTTGTAGACCTGATTGCTTTATACATATTTTAACATTCTGAATGTGACTGAAAACTTTTTTTTCCCTGAAGTAATGTTAAAGGAGTGGTAGAAAGTAGAATTACCAGCATTTTGAATTAATTTTGCTGGAGCCCCATTGATTTACAATTTTTCAGCAGCTTTGACAGATGGGATATTACAGCAATAAGATGGGAAGCACTGTAACGTTTCTAAGGATTTCCCTTTTTTTGTATAAAGGGTTAACATTTGGCTTTCTTTCAGATATAGAGCTCATTTGACCTGTTGATAACAACTGAGAGATTGTTTTAGATGTAGTCTAAAAAAGCAGGAGGCAAATCATTAACTATTAGTAAATCAGGTTTAAGTTTGATCTGGAGATTATGCTTTATCTCAGTGCTCAGATGCTGGACTGAAATTAAACAAGGCATTGTGATGTTTCAACTTACAAGATAGTTACTTGACAAGAGATTAAGATACGGTGATGTGGTACGTCAGTATCTTCAATGGACCAATCATAAAGCTACCATCATCAAGTCCTAAATGACAACCGACCTCAAAAATGCCATACAATACCCCAGTTAATTAAAAAAATAAAAAGTTATAAAAAGAATGAGTCATTTTTTCAGGGACAGGCGCTCCTCCTGTACCATTCATTTGTTGGGATGCATCGCTACATTTTTGCTACAAATGCACAAACTGTGGAGATATTGAAACAGAATTATAAAACTGCCCAGTCATCTACTTTTCAGTTTCTTCACCTACATATAACAGTGGAAAGTTTCAGTAAACCGAATACTTAACAAATGAGGCTTGATTATTTCAATTTTGGCAGGCAAGTGACATATTTCCCAGAAAAACTATGCACAGATCTGAATAACAGCTTCACATATCATACATCATCAGAATTGCTTAGAAGGACAGGTGTATCTTGTAGAGGATATCATGACTCTATAACAGACTCCCCATCTGCATAAAACAAAGTTCATCTCTGCCTATATTCAAGTGCAACTTGGATCTATGGAGAGGAAACAGAAAATTTACCCAAGGACTGCCCCTGTTCTAATAATGGGCAGAGGCAGCTCTTGAATACTTTATCCCATGCATTGCCACCCTCAGATTATCTAAGGTATGATCCCAGTTATTCTCATTAGGGATAACATATCATTATCAACCATGGAATGAGTAAGGTCAATCTCCTTCAAAATACAATTGGTTAATTTGGGCATAGAAAGGGAAAGTGTGTAGGCTTAAACTGGCTTGCAAGGGCAGCTAGCCTAGTACTTACCTCTGAACCTAAGACCCTATACAAATGGTGGACTTAGGTAGAAAGTTTACATTAGACACATCAGTAAAGAATGGGTTTAATGCAAACATGATGGCATATGTTTTGAAGTCATTCCATGTTAACAAAATATTATGACTTATTCAGTCTTAGAAAGGAAAATATTGCAGTAGAAACTATAAGAAATCTTCATCATTTTATAATATATATTTTTGTGTGGAAGAAGAAAGCGATACTAACTGAACTTAACGTGGTCAAGGTGAAATTCAGAGTGTATCACAACTGGCACTGAGAACGCCAATTGTTGGTTTCGTTAAGAAATCACTGCCAGTACAACTTCTAAGTGTGCTTCAAAAGGGATTTCCTTTTGTGGCAGATTTCTCCCTTCTTCATGTTTGTGTACTAATGGAATTTTATATATATATATATATATATATATATATATATATATATATATATATATATATATATATATATATATATATGGGTCTATATTACATCATCGAACACTTAAAAAAGTGAACGATGATTAATCGACCCCATGTAAGCGAAAGCTTGCTAAGTAGAAACCTCAGAACTGCGATTTTTTTCCAAGGGAAAAAAAAATATCGCTGTTCCAAAAAAAAAAAAAACTTTAAAACATTACATAAACTGGGGGGGCTTCGCCCCCATACCACCCACAGCCCCCTACTTAAATACCATAAATACAAAATCTGGTAACCTCTAAGCCTAACTCTACTTCAACACTCACCCCTCCAAGTCCCACTAACACAACTTTGTTTTCTTTTGAGCCAGTTCCGATTACTTACATCAAATCTCTACTATTCAAGCTAAAACCTTGCTGTCCTTCCACTGACAATCTATCTCCTACATTCCTCAAACTTGCTGCTGACTCAATTGCCTATCCTATATCTATACTAATTAATTGATCTATTCTGGAATCAATTGTCCCCACCCTTTGGAAATCTTTCTTCACTATCCCTCTTCATAAAGGTGGAAACTCCACTGATCCCTCAAACTACCGACCCATTGCCATTCTGTCCCTCCTCTCCAAGATATTAGAAAAATATATTCACTCACAGCTTCTCAATCACCTCCTCACACACCACTTTCTTACCCCTACCCAACATGGATTTCGTCCTCACCACAGCACCACCACTGCCCTCCTCTCCTTCACTCATATCATTGCAGAGGCGATAGACAACAAAAAACTAATTTCCTGTCTCTTCCTAGATCTCTCCAAAGCCTTCGATACTGTCTCTCATCCTCTACTACTATCCAAACTCGCAAATCTCCACCTATCCCCCTCCGTACTTGCCAGGTTTAATAGTTACCACTCTGGCAGGGAACAATCTGTCAAATGGCTCTTGTCCTCCTCACCTTTCCTCCCCATCTCCACTGGTGTTCCTCAAGGCTCCATCTTGGGACCCTTTTTGTTTAACATCTTCACCAATGATCTTTACACCTTATGCAACGAATCCTCCATTATTCAGTATGCCGACGATTCCACACTTATATCCATCTCAAATAAGATTCCTGAACTACACTCCCTGACCCAACAGGCCCTACTATCTACTGAACAATGGCTCTCTCACAACCTATTGATCCTAAATCCCAAAAAGACCAAACTCCTACTTTTCATTCCCCGTTCTCTTTCTCATCACAAAACCTCCTTTTTATTACATCTTCTAACAATACAACGATCCATCCTGACACCCACACAAAACTCCTAGGGGTCATTAGCGATGACGAACTAAAGTTCAACCTATACATACTCCAATGCATAAAAAAAACAAACCAGAAACTAGGTCTGCTATATTGGAACAAAAAATTCCTAACCCCTAAATCTAGACTTACCCTGGGCCAGGCACTCCTCCTCCCCTCCATCTTATACGCCGCCCCAGTTCTTACCAATATCCAGGTCTCCACTCTAAACAAACTCCAGAAGACTTACCATAAAATAGCCAGATTTATTACTAACTCCCCATACAACTCACACCACTGCATTTCTTTAAACTCTCTTCAATGGCTTGAACTTCCCTAATTTCTACTATCTTATCAATTTCATATGTTACACTCCATTCTTTAAAAACCCTCCTTCTGTCCATCTCTATCTTCCTTAGTCTCCATCTGCATCCAATCCCGGAGCCTCCATACTTCTAACCAACAATTACTTGATATCTACCACCCAAAAAGGTCAGTAGGCAAACTACTCTACAAACACTCCCTTGCCCATGCTTGGAACAAACTTCCCCTTGATTTACATTCAATCTCCCACACCTCACTCTTTAAAAATGAACTAAAAGCTTATTTTCTTTCCAGAACCTGCCCTTGCCATGACCCTACCTAGTCTTCCTTCCCTTTATCTACCCTCAAAAGGACCATACTTAGTACCTCATTGCACCTCTTTCTCCAATGTGTCTACTATGCATTTGCATAACTTTATACAAACAATTTTTTTTATTGTTGACCTATTGAACTATATCAATGTAAAATTGTTACTTAGCTTCTTTTTAATGCAACTTTAACGTTATACATGTAACCCAACATATGTGAATCTTTTTGCTATAACTGCTATTATATCAATATTGTTTAAAATTGTACTTGTTTAAAATGCACTACTGGAGCTTTTTTCCTCGGGTCTCCACTGAAAATGGGTCACAAGCCCAGTTGGACACACCCGGTTAAAACATGTCAATAAATAAATAAATATACCAACTCCAAGATCGCATTACAGTGCTGAAAACGGCAAAGTAACAGAAGCAGCCAAGCAAATTCTTTTCCAGGGAAATATTCGCTTAAAAGCTGCTTCATTATTTTACCTTTTCGTTCATTTAAGTTCGATCAAGACGCATTCGAGCATGTAATAGGAACCCATATCTATATATATATATATATATATATATATATATATATATATATATATATATATATATATATATATATATATATATATATATATATATATATACATATGTGTGTTTGGGGGCTGGTGACTTCACCTACAGGAACAATGATTCTTGCTACCCCACACAAATGCTTAATCAGAAATGTTGCCATTTATCTTGTTTGGATGTCTATGTTTGGCATTCTGTTTCCTTTCTGTCCTGTAAGTCAAGTTTTCATTGTAGAGTATTTTACATTTTGTGGGTGGATCAGAGGAATGTTTTTTAACTTTTACCAGACAGTCATATTTACAATGATGATCAGTTCTGGATGTGGAGCTGTGTAGAAGAATGAGTTATAAGGGCTTTGTAATAAAATGTCCAGATTATAGAACAGTTGCAGTGCATGTACTGTGTTCTTTTCTAGGTCAAGGGTGACTTTCCTTTGTATTAAGTTAAGGAGCAGTAACAAGATGCCACCTACACAATCTATGTTGTTCTATTTACATACTATTTTTGAACACAAAGAGCACAATTAAAGGCGGAGGGTTACTATTTTAATCTAAAACATATAAGCTTCCATCTAAACAATTGAGATGAATGCCCTAGCTTTTCATACACAGCTCTGCACTTGTGGAAAACAATCATTCAAACAGTAGCATTAAACATTAATAGCATTAGGTAGTGTTAGTAATGCATCAGGTAGCACAATTGACCCGGAGCCTATGGGTCCTATTCCCACTCCAGGTGATTGAATTTCTGACAATGGGTACTGCACTCCTATATGTGTTGTCCTTCAGATGAGATGTTAAACTGGGATTCCATCTGCTTGAGATGCTGTTAGCTTAGGCGGATATAAAAGATTCCATTGAAACTATTAAAAACAGTAGGCAGAGATCCCCGATGCCCTGGCTTAATTTACCTTAGTAGTACAAATGCCACCTCAGTTCTCCATTGAAAAGAGGCCACCTAGACTAGTGGGACTAACCCAGTCAACAACGGATAAATAAGATAAGTAACCAATGAATATAATTTTACATTAATGTAATAAATTAGATAACAGTCTTACCTTGCTATCCATCAGTGTTCCAAACAACAAAACAAAGAAGCCCTGCAAAATAAAAACAGGGTATTTAAGGACTTTGCATCAATTGTTTGACATACAGTTACTTGAATCAGCAGGCTAGAAAGTGAAGCTACATCCACCACACATGTGCTTGTGTTGAATGGTAAGGCATTTGTCTATAGCATCCATCTTACCTACTTTTAACTTCCACAAGCACTGGACTTGCACTATCAGATGAATAAGTTAGCTTTCTTATGTAGGAGCTTTCTGCATACTTCATTACTAATACAATGTGGTCTCCAACTAATATAAGACAATCCCACAACACTGCTCCAAAGGCAGAAGTGTCACCATATTCTTAAAGGATATGCACACCTCTAGGCTGGTAGCCCAGCACAATGCATCCGAAATACTTTGGGTACAACTAACACTGGGTAAGACAGCGATACAAGTCATAACCTGCTACAGAACCCCAAACATGTCCCTAGACTCTCACTCCAGGTTCCTAAGCACCCTGGAATGTATCAAGGTCCAAACCAATACTCTCATACTCGGTGACTTCAACTACCCTTCCATCAACTGGGAAAACTATTCAAGTACCAATGTACAGGCCCAACACTTTCTGGAATTTATCAGTTCCAATACCCTGGACCAGCTCATTCTGACGCCCACTAGAGGAAGCAAGATCCTCGACCTAGTTACCACAAACATGGGAGACCATTGCTCCACACTTATAGTCAGTTCTTCCCTAGTTAAATACGACCACAAACTAATCACCATGAAAATCTCCATTTCCTCTACACCCCCCGCTAAGGTGACCACCCTGAAAAACTTCTCTAAAGCCAACTTTTGGCTCCTAAAAACAGAGGTGGATAACTTATTGGCACCCATGCCAATGGAAAATAGCTGCATGTCTGCCGAATCATACACCACTGCACTGTATGGGCATGTACACAAATGCATGGACCTTGCCATACCAAATAGAACTAAGATGCTCTCCTCCAAAAAAAGGAAGCCAATCTGGTGGTCCTCAGCCATCAATAAACTATTTATTTATTTTATTTTATTTGCAGTTTGTTTGCCAGGATAGTCCGTTGGGTTACAAGGACCCCAGTTTCAATGGAGTCCTGGGGAGAAAATCTCCAGAAAAATACAAATACATAGTACACATTGCATATATGCATTACAGATTATCTCATAGGAATACAAAGTAAATATGATAAGAAAAGGTTAACAATGATAGAATGCATCAGTATAGTTCATTAAACACCAATAAAAAACACTTTTTTTTTTTTTTTACAGAAGTAGCAGCATAGGGTAACTGTTAAGTAGTTGATTAAATAGTTCAATAGAGCTGTGGAACTATAGAAGGTAGGGATGGCGTATTTAGTACTAGGAGAGTAGGATGTGGTATTAGAAGGATTAGGTAGGAAAGGAATAGGAGCACTTCCCTTGTGAAGTTAGGTGTGAGTACAGCAAGGTTTTAAATGAGGAGAGACTGCTGGTGATGTGGATAGGAGATGGTAGAGAATTCCAGAGGTGTGCAAGAGAGAAGGACATTAGGTGATTCCCAGATGGACATGTGGGTTTGGGCAATTTAATTAATTTTTGGGAATTAGATCTTAGAAGTCATTCTGGTTCATGGATTTCAAAGGTAGTGGCTAGGGAGGGACAAAGAGAGGGGTTGTAAATGAGTTTGTGTCCTTGGACGAGTTGGATATAAATGAGGAGGTTACGTAGATCAAGCCAGTTTAGCTGCTGAAGAGAATTAGAATGATGAGAAATGTCTCTGTGACCTGCTGCAAATTTTGATATTTTGTTATAGCAAGAGGAGAGTTTTGTTTTGAGGGAGGATTGCAGGTTGGTGAAGACAGATGCACCATATAGGAGGGATGGGATGAGGTAAGTATTGGCTAGTATGAGCCTGGTGGAAAGAGAGATATAATAATTATGCCGGTATAGCATACCAAGTTTTTTGTGGGTTTTTTGATATTTACTTGTAAATTTTTGTTGAATTTTAGTCGATCATCTAGCAGTTTAGTGTCAGAGACTATTTCTAGGGGAGTATTGTTTTTGCTGGTGATTGTGAATGAGTGTTTATCTAGGGAGGAGGTTTTGGAGGTAGTGAATAACATGTTTAGTTTTGGTTACATTAAGAGCCAGATGGTTGTCTAGCATCCACTGCTCAGTAGAGGAGAAGGCACTTTGGGTAAGCTTATTTAGAATGGGAATAGAAGGGGAGGAGCAGATAATGGTAGAATCGTCAGCATATTGGATGAGGCTGGAGTTTGGAATGGCTTGATAGAAGTCGTTAATTAATATATTGAATAGTAGCGGGCCTAAAATGGAACCTTGGGGGACACCTGTGAGAGTACTAAGGAAGGGTAAAGTGGTTTTATTCCATTTGACTGCTTGTTGTCTGGTTGTGAGGTAGCTGGAGAACCACTTGGTACAGGAAGGGGATAGGTTTAGTTTGGAGAGTTTATTAAGAAGCAGGCTGTGGGAAATAGTGTCAAATGCCTTGGAGAGGTCGAAGAGAAGGGTGGACATGAAATGGCCAGAATCGCAGGCTTTGTTAATTGTTTCAAGGAAGGAGAGGAGGGCAGTGGAGCTGGTATGACTGGGTCTGAATCCATGCTTTGTGGGGGTAAGAAGTTGGTTGTTGATGAGATAGGGTAAGAGTTGTTGGTGGATACATTTTTCAAGAAGCTTAGAAATAGGGGATAAGATAGCAATAGGGCAGAAGTCTGGAAGGGCATTATTATTGCCTCCTTTATGTAGAGGAATAATAAAGGCTTTCTTCCAGAGCTGGGGGATGTGGCTTTCTGAGATAGACCGATTAATTAGTATGCTGATAGGGAGAGCAATGGCTTCTGTGGCCACTTTTAGGAAGTAGGAGGGAATTTCATCAGGGGTACTGGAACCAGGTTTTAATTTTAGGAGACATTTTTTATGGTGGATATAGAGATGGGAATGATAGAGAAGGGTGTAGGTTGGGGGAAAGGGATGCTAGGGGAGGAAGGGATGGGTGCAGACTGAGGAAGGGTCACAGAGGTGTTGGTGATGATGTTAGCTTGCTTATGGAGTCTATGAAGCAACAGTTAAATTGGGTGGCTAAGTCCATGTCAGAGGCATCTGGGTTAGGGTAAGGGTTATCTTTTTTTCCAGGGTTGAGGAGAGATGAGATTCCTCTCCAAAATAGTTTGGGATTGGTGTTGTGGTTGGTTTGGAGAGTGGAAACATAGGCTTTGCAGTCTGAGGTAATAAGTTTTTTCACTTTATTTCATAGTGTCTTATATTTGTTAAGGGTGATAGTGGTTTTATTTTTATGGTAACGTGTCCAGGCCTTGTCACGGAGTTGCATAGTAGCTATGGTGACAACAGAAGAAAGAAACTGTTGCAGAATAAAATGAAGTCACAAGACTAGAAAATCTCCCTTATCAATCTCAGCAAAAAGCTGAAATCCATTATCAAATCCTCTAAAGCCAACTATGAAGGCAGAATTGCAGCTGACACCAAAAACAACCACAAAGCCTTCTATAGCTATATCAAAAACCTCAAAGAGAATACCCAGATTTGCTCTGAGTTACTGCACAATGGCACCTCTTATACTGAGCCAACAGATCGGATATAGCCAACATACTGGCCAACAGATTCAGTGCCACCTTTACCCCCTCCCCAAGGGCCCTATCACAATACCAGAAGAAAGCCTGGTACCCACCATTTCTGCAGCACAGGTAAAAGTTGCATTGTCCAAAGCCAAGAATACAGCATCCATGGTACCTTATAATATCCTTGGCTGGGTCCTACATGAGCTACAAAATGAACTGGCACCACATATGTGTGCCCTGTTCAATCACAGCCTTACCTAAGGCTATGTCCCTAATGAATGGTGCACTGCTACAGTCATCCTTCTTCATAAAGGGGAGCAAGTACAGACCCTGGGAACTATCGCCCCATTAGCCTGATGAGTCTGGTATGCAAAGCTATGGAGCGTATCATCATGGACCTGCTTAACAAAGATATAGGCAATCTCCAAACTCTTGACCCCACATGGTTTGGCTTTGTCAAGGGAAGATCCTGCCTGCTGAACCTGGTTGACTTCTTTGAGGCAGTCACCAAGGCTGTGGATGAGGGTAAGGCAGTGCATACAGCCTGCCTCAACCTGGCCAAGGCATTTGATACCATTCCCCACTCAGGTATCATTGATAAACTCACCAAACCAGGCATTAATCCTTACATCACTATATGGGTTGCAAACTGGCTTACAGACAGGACCCACAGAGTGAAAGCTACGGATTCCAAGTCAGACTGTCAACTAGTCATGAGTGGAGTCCCACAGGGCTTGGTCCTGGGCCCTCTCCTGTTTGGCATCTACTTTTCAGAAGTCCAGGCCAACGCAAAAGGACATTGGCTGACCAAGTTCACTGATGACTGCAAGCTTGGAGTCATTATCAACTCCCCAAGTGATGCAGACATTCTACAAAAGGGCCTCTCTGAGACCAATGACTGGTGTTGGAACCATGGCCTGAAGCTTTAAATCTCAAAAAATGCATTATCATCCCTTTGGAAAAAACTCAATTCCCATGAATTACCATGTTGATGAGAGCCCTCTGAACACCGAAGGGGCCATAAGAGATCTGGGCAGCCAGGTGGACACCTGCCTCACCTTCAACCACTGCATTGTCACTGTGGTCAGAAAGTCCTTCTCTGTGGCACATCTTATAACCAATGGTTTTGCATCCAGGAAGAAAGAGGTCATCATCCCTCTCCTCATCCCTCATTAGACCAATCATCGAATATAATACCCCGTTTGGCATGTACCCGACTAGACACCTACAACAGTTGGAGAGGCCACAAATGTACCTAACAAAAAGGATCCTAGGCCTTAAACACATGTCCTACATGGACAGACTCAAGAAACTTCAGCTGTTCTCAGTCTCTTATCATCCACTTATAGGTGATCTCTGCTTGACTTACAAAGCCATCTCCAACCCAGCCCTACTTGAAATGCTACACCTAAAGAAATCCCAATCCCGCCATGACACACACTCCAGAGATCACAATCTCATTAACACAATCTCATTAACACAATTAACAGAACATGCTGGAGGGATAAGTTCATCTCCCAAAGACTGCCCATACTCTGGAATAAGCTTCCCATTCATGTCAAGCAGAGCACCTTGCTGGCCCTCTTCAAGAGAAATCTTGACGAGTGGATGGATAACAGAAAGTTCACTCCAGGGATCATTCCAGTTGCCCTATTGGATAGGGGTACTATGAACTAACATTGGGTGGCATGGTGCCTGGGCAATTTTTTTGGGCTAGGCTTGTAAAGGCTCCAGGGCTATTAGCCTAATACACACCTATGAACCTATGAACCTATGATGGCTACCACAGGTAAGAAGAATTCTACAGCTGGCCACAGTGGCATAAGTCATAGTTCAAATGACTTTTCATAGACTGGCAGTCTGTTTGCTGGTCATCATTGCCCTGACATTTCACACAATAAGTTATTTTGTAGCTGTATATCAGATAATCAATTAATAAAAGTCAACAAATTAAAAGCAATCATCTTACTTAAATACTATCATGAACCAATTATTAATTTGCAATATAACAATACAACATGTTGCATAATACAATCTGATATACCAGTCTTGACACCAGTTGGCATAATATTTAAGGTCTTCTCCTCCTATGTACATGAGACAGGCTCTGATCCTGACCTCTGGCCAGTGCCTGTTTGGAGTTTGAGTGTTATCCTTGGTTCTCTGTTTGGGTCATCCCCCCTCACAAAAAAAAAAAAAAACATTCTGAGCATTTCCACCTCAAACCCACCCATGAATGGAATTGTTGGCAGTAGCACAGACTCTAGATGGTGTCCTACAGGGGGAAGTGTTGTACAGACCAACCGCTTTTGACACCAGCTGTAGTATGCAGTGTCCTCAAGATAGGAAAACATGCATCATAGACTGTACACCATGTCAGACCTAGTCACCAAACAGTGTAAAATATAGCTCATGTTGACTAATGTTACCAAAAGGGCATGCTGGTGATAAGTGATTTAAAGGCCTGGCCTACTCCAACTTATTCCAGGGACCCATGCTAATGGTGAGAGAAGTCTGCATGCTCATACTTGCCCCAAAAGGCCTACTGGCCAGTCAGTCTCCAGTTGTCCAGCTTGGGTTAACTGAGACAATTCTTTTGGGCAAAAGCTAGACATAAAACCAAGCAACCTGCCAAATATGAGCTAGGAGTTGCTACACTCAATGTTGATTTCCCTGACAGTACACAGCTTGGAACTGGATGGCATGATGGTAAGGAGGAAGCTTAACATCCTATGTATCCAAGAGATAAGATGAAAGGGAAATGTAATGGCTTGGGATCCAGAATCTACTACACAGACAGAGGAGGACAAACTGGAAATGGTGTGGACAGGGCACTATTCCTAATCCCAGTCTATGCCCCAGAGTAGGGTTTTAATAGTGAAGAAAAGAGTGTATTTAGACAGCAGGTGCAGGAACAATTAAAAAAAGACAGGACAATATGAATCATTACTGATAACAGGTGACCTAAATGCACAGTGGTGTAGTGGCTACCATAACTGTCTCACAGCAAGAGTTTCACCAGTTCGATTCTCTGCTGGGGTGCTGTCTGTGTGGAGTCTGCATGTCCTCCAGGCATTTGCATGGGTTTCCTCTAGGTGCTCTGGTTTCCTCCCACATTCTAAAGACATGCATCTGGAGCATTTCTCCCTGGGCCTCTACTGAAAATGATCTCTATCCCAGTCAGACTTTCCTGGTAAACAAATGTTAAATAAATAAAATAAATATTGGGACAGACAAAGCAGGATATGAGGACCACTTTGGTTCACACAGGTGAGAAAATTGGAACAAAGAAGGAGAGACCATTCACTCTGGCAAATGGCTTGATGGTGGCTAACACATGAATCAGCAGGAGAGAAAGAGAGTCACAATATCATGTACAAAAGTGGCCTACATGAATCTCAGGTAGACTTCCTCATAGTAAGGAAAAGGCAGTGGTCTAGAATCAGTGATTACAAAGTCATCTCCTTTGAAACAGTTGGTCCATAGCATAAACCACTGATTGCCACAATCAGCTGCAGTGGTCAGAGAAGACTCTAAGGTAAAAAAATACTAGACTGAAGACTTGGAAGTTGACTGCAGGAAAAACACCAAAGTTCACGAAATTAATCAGAACTCTAGCACCTTAAGAAGAAGAGGAAATAGGTGAAGCTGAAGAAAAATGACAGTGCCTCAGAACAGCATGTGCAAGTACTGCAGAACAGATATGCAGTTGAGCCAGGTATGGAATAAGGTACATAAGGAAAGCTGGTGATAGAATGCAGAAGTCCAGTATGCCGTCAAAAGAAAGGAGGAAAAGTGGGACACAGAAGAAAACAGTCCAGGCTAAGAAGGAATACTGTTTTGCTAACAAAGAGGCTAAGACAGGAGATACAATAGTAAGGAGCAAGGTATAAACTCTACCAGCTTCTTGAATGTGACTAAGTAGATGGCACAAAAAATCTCCATCAGCTTGCAAGGCAAAGACAGAAAGATAAAGAAGACAGTCAGATACCCTTTGTAAGGAATGCCAGTAAAAACCTGCTCACCACCCCAAGGGAAATCACAGCAGGTGGAAGGAATACTGTAAGCAGCTTTCTGAATGAAGAAAACCCTACAGAAGCTGTACTGCCACAGACACAGCCTACAATGAAAGGAGAGAAAGAGTCCACCCTATTAGTTGTAAGAACAGTACTAAGGAAACTGAAGTCAGGCAAAGCAGCAGGCTCATATGAGGTTACAGTAGATATTGGATTAGATAAGGTAGAAATGGCTCCTGAGGATTCTCATAGCAGTATGGAGAAAAATGCGTATCCCAGATAGCTGGAGAATAAGCATAGTAGTTCAAGAACAAAGGTGCCATCCACAACTGTGACAACACAGATGTAAATTCTTGAGAGGGTGATTAATAAAGGAGTAGGCATAGTAGCAGAAACTAAGATGGGTGATGAACAGTCCAGATTCAGATCTGGATGAAGCACAACCAAACAATGTTGTCAATGAGAGTGACAGCAAAGAAGAAGCTGGAGATGAGGAGAGAGTCCAAATGGGCATTCCTAGACTTGGAGAAAGCATATGACATGTCACAAGAAAGCTAATTTGGGTAGTCCTGCAGTGGCCCAAAGTCCCTGAAACATTGCAGAATTTGTGCAAGCTATGTACAAGGACCCATGGACTCAATTACAAACAGTGTTCAGACTCATAGAGGGGTTCCCAGTGAGAGTGGGTGTGCATCAGTTTTCAGCTCTGATCCCACTGCTATTCACACTGGTGACAGACTACATTGGCAAACAGGTTGGATGGAATAGCTTCAAGTATCTGCAAGGGGTGGTTTAGGAGAAAAGTTTAACAGCTTTAGGTATCTGGGAGGGGTGATTGAGGGGAAGAGAAGTCTGAATTAGGAGGTCAAAGCTAGAATCAGAGGGGGTGCAGACAACTAGCACAGAGTGTTAGGGGTAGTGTATGACAAAAGAATGCCAAAGAAGCTGAAGTAAGGTGTACAAAACAGTGATGCAATCATTACTACTATATAGCACAGAAACTTGGGCAGTAAAGGCAGAGCAGCTGAGAAAGCTAGAGGTGATGGAGATGACATGCCTGAGACAGGTGGTAGGATGTACATTG
Source organism: Protopterus annectens (assembly GCF_019279795.1). Taxonomy (NCBI): domain Eukaryota; kingdom Metazoa; phylum Chordata; order Ceratodontiformes; family Protopteridae; genus Protopterus; species Protopterus annectens. The sequence goes on from NC_056729.1 coordinate 1,083,173,602, forward strand.
TGGAAGAGATGAAGAAATACGGACATCAGAGGAGAAGCAAAAGTAGCTCAAACTGTAGATAGTGTTAAACAGATTACAGTAGTTCAGGCTCACATGCAGAAATGTAGAAGACAATCTGGTGATGAAAATACAGAACATACATGAAGAAGGTGAGAAGTAATGAGGGTAACAATCAAAAAGATGGATGAACTGCATGAAAGAAGACCTGGGACAGTCAGGTATGACTGTTGAAGGAGCTAGGAGAGTGGCATTGAAGCATGAGAGATGGAAACACCCTTACCCTGTGTAGAAAATGGGAAAAAGGGGGGCTGATGATGATGACAGTAAATGTACAAATCACTGCACCATTTTATTTACAAAAAAAATAAGCAGAATTCAAATCATCCGTTTCTTGGGGTTAAACCCTAAAACAATGAATAAAAAGGTCACACAGAAAAAACAATTGGTTAGAAAGCAAAAAGAAAAATCTAGCAAAGCTAGTCTTTCTAGTGTGTGATTCCTTACACCACTTGTATTAAAGGCAACATGGGATATATACAAAGTGCCCTTTAAGGATATCAGGTGCTTTAGCTAAATAGAAATTCTGAATGCCCATGATTTTTTCTTTTAAGTCTGTTTATGGACAAATTGAGGCCAAAAAGCCAAACCCCACTAGCTGTGGGCATGTATGTTTATATCTTATAATAGTATCATAGCATATGTGGAATGTTTGGCTAACATTTGAAAACACAGGGTTGTCATACCCACTAATATCCATAAATCTTAGGGTGACTGCAAAATATCCCAACTAACAAACTAAAACAATGAGTAGAAAGGTCACAGAAAAAACAATTGGTTAAAAAACAAAAAAAAAATCTAGCAAAGCTAGACTTTCCACTGTGTGATTCCTTAAACCTCTTGTATTAGAGGCAAAATGGTATATATGCAAATTACCATTTAAGGACATCAAGTGTTTGCATATATCCCATGTCATCTCGAATACAAGAGGTTTAAGGAATCACACAGTGGAAAGTCTAGCTTTGTTTGTTTTTTCTTTTTGTTTTTTAACCATTTGGGATTTAAACCCTATGACACATCACATGTATGAGGTATCACCCTCTGCACCTTATTCTTTAATATAATAATCTCTGATATCACTGTACCTCAGGCAAAAGGAACTACAGCATTCTCTTTTGATGAATCCTGCTTCAAGTGGATTTTCTCATTTAATATTATTTGCACTTAACAGAAACTGCATTCAGTGCATAGTTTGCATCCTTTGTTAACAAATCTGAACATGGGCAGAAAAGTCTGCACTAAAAGGGGTATAACAGAGAAGACTGTAATCAAAGCACCAAACATAATTAGTTTGTCATGTGCTTGAGAAATGGATTATAGGAAATTTACCTACAATCCATTCCTACAGGACATATCAAACAGGAGTTACAATTGTTGACCTGATCATCATTCTTTATAATATATGGGGTGATTTAGCTACCCTTAAATGGTACCAAAGATAAAGATAAAAAATGTAGAAATGCATAGTGTTTTACAGCCCTACAGAGAGTGGCCAGAAGAGTGCATTCACAAACCTCCAGCTTTGTAAGCCATTAAGCACTACACTTCGCCATAATTTTGTTTTGTGCATATGTGACAGATAGTTTATCGGATGAACAAAACAGTGTAAGAAACTTCTCCTCTTATTTAACCAGATTATTAAGTAGATTATTAAGTCTGTGATTTTATCCAAGACATTATACTACATGGCTGGAAATATATCAACCTTTGTTCATTTAGCAATCAATATATATATATATATATATATATATATATATATATATATATATATATATATATATATATATATAAATATATACATATACATTTTGCATGTAAAAATCAGTTTCTATTTTCATAACCTATTGTTAACAAAGATCGCTTTCGTCCTTCTAGACTTCTTCAGGTCTGTGTACAAGAACCCTAAAAACCATGTATAAAAATATATATAATTGTATTATTAGTATTGTTATTACACATCATTTTGAATAAAGTAGAAAAAAGAACCAGAAAAAAATAAAAATAAGAAAAAATGTATGTATGATGATGGGAACAAAATATACACTTAAATTACAACTGATTTAAAACGGTATTTAAAACCAACTGATAGAATAAAATAAAATAAAATAAAATACAATTAGTCATGTAAACAATGTAGCAATTTTCTAAGTTCCAGTGGACTTTTAATTGAACAGTAGTAGTTTAGTTCAGGCTTCCTAAAAGAGTTCAGCTTTAATTGCCACATAAGTGCATGTTTCTCCAAAATATTCGGAATGTTTCCTTCAAGCTCACCCATGTCTATGCGATCCAGGATCTGGAACTTAAAACCGGTGTGTCTTTTATGAAGAGAAAGGCGTTTGGCTAGTGCATTATTTTTACATCCAGAGCGGATTTCTGACAGATGACAGGAAATCCTATGCTTGAGTTTATTTACAGTCTTGCCCACATAGAATGCATCACAGTCATTGCACTGTGCCTTGTAAATTACTTTTGCAGTGTTACAGTCACCCCCTGCACTGGTTTTAATGATTTTCTTTAAATAAGGGCAGTAAAAACTAACACCTTGCTGTATAAATATACAAAATGTACAATTAGTTTCACATCTTTTAGTGCTTTTTCTCATATGGTCTACGTTTAAATTCAACAAAACTTCTAATGTTCCTTGCCTTCCTATAAACAAATGATGGGGCTTCACCTAAGATGTTAATCAGAGAAGGGTTTTCTGTGACAATGTCCCAGTTTTCTTCAATAATATTTTTGATATTGTAATAATCCAAAATTGTAGAAGGACAAAAGCGATCTTTGTTAACAATAGGTTATGAAAATAGAAATTGATTTTTACATGCAAAATGTATATGTATATATTTATATATATATATTTTGATTGCCAAATGAACTAAGGTTGATATATTTCCAGCCATGTAGTATAATGTCTTGGATAAAATCACAGACTGAATAATCTACTTAATAATCTGGTTAAATAAGAGATACCACATCATTATAAATTTTATTTAATGTACATAAGGGTTATATATTATTATAACATCTACTAAGCATGGCAGGATCAGCTCGAATGTCACACTGATGGGGGAAGAGATGTGAATTTAACATGTGTACCAATAACACTTTGTTTTACAGCACAATAAACCACTCCCATGCCTGATAAAAAGTATATATATATATTTAGAAAGCTTGTGAGGAAATTATTATTCTATTTTTGTTTTACTTGGATCGCTTGTCTGTGTACTTAATAAAGGATTTTTGACTGGAAACAGACTGCCTGCCTTGCTTGGATTACATTCTAATACTTAGTAATGCTGCACAGTTATATATTTTCTATTATTATTTTTTGTTTTGTTTTGTTTTGGCTTAAGATGAGTTTAAGTTTGTTACTTCTACTACTTTTATCTGATCTTATTAATATACACTGATTAACTAGAAATATATGGACTGAAAATCTTCCACACAGAGAAGTTTCTTACACTGTTTTGTTTTTGGACCCACTACACTTTAATGGGTTGTTTTGAGACTTCGGGGATACCACGGAGATTACTTTTTTATAGTTTATCGGATGCAGTTTTGTGGTGCTGCCATGAATTTGGCAGCATGAGCCTAGATAAAAACAGTATAGAAATGTGCATCAAAAGATTATTTGGCACTTTTCTTCTCTAACAAACATGCAAAACAAGTTTATCTTTTTGCTAATTTCTAAGTGTAATCATCACCCTCCATGATTACAACTACATCTGTAGCAGCTACCATGCAATAATTTCAAAAATCCCAGATAAGTGCCTAGGATATTGACTTGCCACATCTTTAAACCATAAATAACCAGGATTAGGGTTGCAGTTCTCCACATCTGTACCTGCATTGGTGTTATCTTCTGCATACCATGCACCTTTGTACTTCAAAGAGGCCAACATCATTCTTTAGAGCAGGTATAACTGGAACTGTTAATCCTGTTTGTTATCGAGCAAAGAGACCTATATCTTAATATACTATGTTATTATGAGAAAGTCTTTAATTCTCAAGTCATTTCACTTGGAAGAGAAATATTGTTTAGATATGAATATTGAGTTTTAATGTGCAGTATGCAAAAGGCTATGATCTTGTAGGCACATTTTAATAACTTAGTGCATCAGATGCTAGTGTGACTTTTGCAAATGTCTCAGATGGCACATCATTATTACATCACATCATATGATGCTGTGTCAATACATCGTCATCATCACTATAACCACAGGTCTTCCATGTTATACATATTTAAAAATACTATGCAGATAAAATAAAATAAAACATGATAATAGACACAGCAGTACATACAGACTCTGGTTCAGTCTAGCTTTAGTGTTTCAGCATTCTGCACTTACTTTTGTATAGATGCACAGTGTAATCCATTGGTGCTTTGCACAACACCACATTAAGGAATGTTAAATTGTACTCTATACAATTTCATTAGCATGGCCCATTTTAGTAAAAAAAAAAGTCCTGCTTGATATTTATAGTTTAAATGTGTTAATGACTGATGTTGAAAGCTAAGCCAATGCTGCCCTCTCAAGGAATGTTGCAGATTTTCATAAACAAACTTAGATGAAAAGAAACAGAGAAGACAAAGCATCGAAAACATTTTTATGAATCTGAACTCATGCCCACGTTCTCTTGATACAAGGAATTTTGCATGCTTATTTCTGCAAAATAAATAAATATTTGCTTTTGCCTTTCCTTATACTATGTCTTCTGGTGTTTCTTAATAAACTACAGACTCAGGTACATAGAATATGTTGTCATATGAAAACTAAACTGGGTGGGTAAACACTGAGCATTACAAATATGCAAATGCTAGATATAATAATGCAGTGATCACTCACTGTATGTTCATCATTTGTAAAGCACACAACTATGGTCAACTCAGACTAATAGTGATGATTGTTCTTTTGCAGTTATTGTCTGCTGTGCGTGGGTTTATACTTATGGTACAAAATGTACTTGCTTTATAACTGCACTGAAGGAATGCTTGCCATTTTAAGTCATTATTTCCAGTTACTAGAAATCATTTTGCATGAGATTGTTGGAGCTTTTCTTTCCAGGTCTTCTGTGAAAATGGGCTTAGACCAGAGTATATTTCCCACCTTAAATAATAAATAAGACTGAGATGCTTAGTTGGTGATGAAACACTTTATAAATGCAGTCTGTATGTTGCTTTATGATATAATTACTTCCTTATTGCAGATGACTAGACACAAATAGTTCTTTATGTATATGATTCTCCCTTTGTATTCTACAGATCAAAGGTGCTTATACACTGTCCACTATTACATCAGTAATCTCACACAAGATGCGGTAAAAAATATTCCTATAATACCATTAACTCATCATAAGAAACAGCATTTAAGATAAAATTATTGCTTTCGTTGATTGAAAGCATAACACCACATAAACAGTTCTAGTTTATGAGTTTTAGTATTGTGCTATATTGCCATATTCATAACTACAGTATATAGTGCCATAAAAGTTGTAACACTTGGTATGTTCCTGACTCAGACTTGAAATCCTAAGTGAGAGATCCAACGATTTCAGCCGGAGCTAGTTAACAAAGGTGTAGGGTTTCCATGTATGTCTATGGTCACACTGATCACCTGGTTTAGAGGGACTCCAGATGTTAGGCATTAGCCACAGAAGCTTTGAGAGCTGACACTGGTGATATCACATTAGCAGAACTGGTGAGTTGCTTCTTCATAGCTATACAACTGCCTCTCTGCATGCTAACCAAAAGATGACAGAAGACTGGTCAAGGTGAGACATGCAAAAACACATGACTCCCTATGCCTAGCCCATGGCATTCTTTACTTGCATAAACTGTACACATATAATTTAAAATACTGCTGTTTTCCAGAATGACACTAACATACATGTAGTGGGCTATAATCCTGAGATAGTATTCTATATATTGAGAGTAATATATTCTCTGCACATTGCCTAAATTGATGCATAACTGCCTACAACTGTTATATCTCTGCACTGCAATTCCCAGAAGGGGTTATTCCCACACAAACACACACACACACACACACACACACACACACACACACACACACACACACACACACACACATATATATTACTGGATTTTTGGTCTGGAATACAGTGCAAGTCAAATTTACATACTGGGATAAAGAAGGGACCTATTCCTTTGGAGCACTGACTGGCCGGAATTTGTCCTATCACTGTGTGTTACATGTTACGTTTTGTCAATTGGTTTCTGTACTCCATAACTATATTATGGTATTGTATGTTTCAGTAAATGGCAAAACATTTTTTGCAACACTTTTAAGCTTTCTCTTGTCTTTGGTCCCAACAAAGCCCCTGGCTCTCCGAGAAACTGTGGGCTTGCCACTAGTCAACTATACGGAAAAGTGACCTCAATACCCCCCACCCTGAATAATCCTGACTGACATTCTATCTCCTGACCCTCAAAGCAATACAAGGATTGCTTTCTAACTAAGGATGGGAGGAAACCAACAAAACAGAAAAACAATCACAAGCTTTATGTACATGTCCCAATTGCTTCTTCCTCACCTGGTGTTAAAAGTTTTTTTTTGTGTGCAAATTAATCTAGGCTGTAGCATGCACACATATTTCTTGGCTTACTAACCCCCCATAACCTCCACCTTTATTCTACCCCCCATAACTATTCTGTCACCATTGGCTACAATTATGTAGAAGTGTGTCCATAAACAACTTATGCAGTATCTTACCCAGAATAACCTGTTGGCTAACTCTCAGTACAGTTTTAGGCCACACTACAGTACCACCTCAGCCCTCCTATCCTTCTCTAACACCATAAACCATAACCAAAATAATAGTAAGCTTTCCTCAGCCCTCTTTTTAGATCTCTCCAAGGCCTTTGATATGGTCATCCACCAAATGCCCATGCACATCCTTAAGGCATTCTCACTAAATAGCCATGTGCTTCAATGGTTTCGCTTCAATGGTTTCAATCTTACCTGTGTGGCAGATGACAAGCCATCCTATGGCAAGACAAACTATCAACCCGTCTACCTGTTACCCTAGGAGTCCCACAGAGCTCTATACTACATCCCCTTTTTTCTCTCCCCGGGATTCATGAAGCTTGCGCCAGGCTCAGGCATAGCGTAGGCGTTATAATGCCAAATATGGCCGTCGAGCATTTCAGGTACGATCCAATTCCACGTGCACTACCGGTGTACGCCAGAACTGCGCAGCCCCGGCGTAGGTATGCTAATCACCCCATGTGCAGTGTCGCACCATGCAAATGAAGGCATATAGCGATTCATGAAGTGGTGCAGGTGTAGCGTAAGCCCACGAAAATGTAAACCAAAAAACACAGTTTACATTTTCCCAAACAGAACATCGGAGCTATGGAAGAGGGCCAGACCCAGGTATCACAATGTTAACATATGCCAATGGCGAAATACACAGCCAATGGCATAAGAAAAGATGCACAACACGTAAATAACAACATTTAATGTCATGTCCACAGTAATGCACAGCACAACCGCAGGGCATGTGTGCGGAAGCTGTAACATAAAGAAATTATATAAAAATGTCATAAAATCGCAACGTAATAGAAATCAGGTTTACAGCATAATACACAATGGTAGGCATGGAACACCACAACCAAGGTGCAAGGGTTGCTAAGGGCCTGCGATAGTGTTCGGTGCGGTAACTATGAATTAGTAGTCAATGCCATGCAAATGAGGCAGATAATACTGAATCGCAAATGTCCTGCCGAATGAAGGTTGTATCATACGGTGCAGCGGTATAAAACTGAGGAGTGGCTCAGAGGAGATACATGACATCAGCAGAGGGGTGTGTCATCGTAGCAGTAAGCACATTAGAGCAATGCAAATCTGGCCTGTCTGTTGCTATGCAAAGCTGCAGGACAGGGGTGGGGAGGAATTGTTTAGCTGAGAGCACACATGGTGCCCAAAAGCGCATGTGTACGAGGATGAAAACGTGCCCGAAACCCAGTAATCGGACGCACTGCCGCAAACAATAGCAGAAACAGGAAGGTCAGGGGAAGAAAAGAAGGAAATGCGGAAGTGGGGTAATTGGAGTACTAATGAGCAATCAACACCAATCAACCCACGAAGGCCAATCGACGGCAGCTGACAAGTCTGCAGGCAGAAACCTGCAAAACAGGATAGGGGAGGCATTGGAATGCAAAGAAAGGAGGGGAGGTATTGGATTGCAAAGATAGGAGACCTGACACAGCAGAGCAAAGCAAACCAACAGCAGACCAGCAGTAGCACACATAACGCAAGATACGCCAGGTCCAGGAAAGTACAAATGAAAGTAGGCTGCAGGATGCACGCCAGAAAATGGTAGGTGCAATGTGCAGAAATGTAAAGGGAAGGTCAAGAGGTAATCCACGGCAGGCAAATGTAATTCAACACCAAAGGCACCACAATAGTAGTTCCGGCAGTAAAACACATAAGATAACCAGTAGCTACGATCGTACATACACACCCTATGACATCATCGGTGTTCACAGCAGAATAGTATAAAGTGTGAAAGCACCCAACACACACCTGTGTATTTCCAAACACCACACCATAGGTGTAAACACACGGGAAACTTTTAAAATGTGCATGTTGGGAGCTGCCATAGCTGTGATTCATCAGCATGTGTTAGAGACTGACAGTGTTGTGGGGGATGATGCTGACAACCACCGCAGGCCTCAGACGAGAAGGAGAGTGTTCAGACCAAGGGTAACCTACCAGGGGCTACATGACCTGGAGATAGTAGAGCGTTACAGGGTGGACAGGGACATCTTACAGCAAATAGTGGAGCTGTGCCGGCCACGCCTGAGAACCAGAAACAACAGAGGGGAGCCCATCCCAGTGGACATGAAGGTATGTGTAAGCCGGTGAATACTGGCCACAGGTACCTTTCAAAGGCCAACTGGAGATATAATGGGTATCTCACAGGCATCAGCATCCAGGGTACTACACCAGTTCCTGGATGCCATGTTACCACATGCCAATGAGCAGATATACTTCCCCAGAACTCAGGAGGAGTTGGCCAGCAATATGCGCCACTTCCACCGTGTGGCACAATACTCAGAGGTACTCGGTGCGATAGACTGCACGCACATACAAATCAAGTCACCACCCAGTGAGCAGGGTAGGCACTACATAAACTGCAAGGGATTCCACTCCATCAACTGCCAGGTCGTGTGCAATGCCCAGGGCATTATCATGGATGTGTGTGCTGGCAGCCCTGGAAGCTACCATGACTCCCATATCTGGCATGCCTCACAGCTGTATCAGGTATTTGTCAGGGGGGACATCCCACATGGCCATCTCGTGGGGGATGCTGGCTATGCACTGGAGCCGTGGATGATGACTCCCATCAGAAATGCACACACACCCATGCAAGAATGCCATAATGAGGCACATGCAGAAACCAGAATCATCACAGAGCGTGTGTTCGGGATGCTGAAATCACGGTTCCGGTGCTTGGATACATCTGGTGGAGCCTTGCAGTACTCTCCAGGCACGTGTGCCCACATCGTCATAGTATGTGCCATGCTACATAATATGATCCTGCGGAAGCAGCTGCAGCAGGGACAAAATGGTGAAGGCCTTCATAGTCCACCACAATTGCCAAGGCCATTACAGGCACTGAGGGATTCAGACCATGAACACACTGTGCCAGCTCCAGTAGGCAGATGGAGGCGTGCCCAATATGCCTATGCCTTGGCAAAGAGGGAACGTATAGCACATACTCTGACAGTGTAGGCCCCTTCGGACTGACACCTCTCCACCTGCACACACAGTAAAATGGATGACACACAAACATGACCACCTGTAAATTGTAATGTATAGGTGGCCCAATGTGTGACTCCTACAAAGGCAGCCCTCAAACATTGTAAACACAACAGCCAGTGGAACACGGAATGCCAACACCTGAACAGTACATGAGCCTTACATCATATGGTGGTGCTGTGTGCCTGTCACGTTCCCGCCAGATATATATATATATATATATATATATATATAGAAATATATATATATATATATATATACATAGATATATATATATATATATATATATATTTCTATGTATATGTATATATATATATATTTCTATGTATATGTATATATATATATATATATATGTATATATATATATATGTACACATGCATATATATAATACAGATAGAAAGGGCAATAGAGGGATATATGGTGATATAGATGGATTCAGCGATATCTGCAAATATAATAGATAGTTCAACGACATTCATGACACCTTCGAGGTACAAATAAATAGGATACCGCCAACCATGGAATGTGTAACATACTGACATGCATAACCACAAGACTGAAAGACCGAAAGAACACAGTACCAGAACAGTACATCCGCGAATAATAGTATGATGATATGAAGGGACAGTTAGTCACCGCTGCCGGTGTCGCGGTCCACGTAGGTACTGTGTTCAACTGTGTCTGTGAGTACCGTAGTCTGTGTAAGTGTGCGTTGAGGGTGCTGTGTGCGTCTCTGTGTGACTGTAATGTGTGTGTGTGTCCACAACATGTGTTTGTTAGTGCCAAGTCAGAGGCAGATCAGTACGGTAGGTGTGGGTATAGCTAGCCGTAGGCATACGGTTACTACCTGTCCCACAGTAGGAGGGACAGCCCCACCCTGGGCAGGTGTGTCCTGATATAAAACAGTACAAAGGGCAAATGTCCAAGATGGTAGGACATAAATATGTCCCATACATAATGTAACAGTCATATTTAATAGTTATGCCTGTATGTAAGAAATGTAAATGTTGCATGCAATATGATAAGTAGCCAAAGTCACACAACAATAGGTATGTAGTGAGGATAAACGTATGTGCTAACCTGTGTACTGACCGTGGCTACATGTTGGCCTGTAAACACCGCTGTGTGTCCCGCAAGTGTCCAACAATGACCATATGAAAAGGTGGCAACGCATGGCAAACAGGCTCTTTTAACAACACAACCACAATGACTGCAAATATCTGGGACAGAAATACAAGGGATAGTTGTCACTTACACATATCCCTTGATATATCACTGCAATTACGGAGGTATACAGGTAACAAGCTCACCTGCAGATGATATAGAAACCAATTAACAACGGCCCAACGTACAATCCCGTAACATAAGTCTACTAACTGTTAGCTCTCTAATTAGGGACGGATCCCACACACATATATACGGATTATGTAGAAATGCAAGGCCCACAAACCTGTATATGTTACGTACACCCACCGACATCCCCCACACTAGAAACTAAAGCAATACAGACTGTAATAGCAGCACAAACATCCAGTCAGTCAATTACATCTGCAGAACCCTCAACATACCATGTGAGAGACACAATTAAAGGCATCATGCAGAATTGCAGGTGTTGTATAATGAAACAAACAGCCATGTTACAGGTTTTGTTTGCAATACTCCATTATCAGACGTTGGGATGACAGGTACACCCACATGTTGAACCAAATACTCTACCTGTCACACACAATCCACGGGGGACATGAATCCAAACTATACTTGTCTCCACGCATAGCAGTTGCAGTTACACGTAACAAAACACAATACAGACCGTCTCCCCGAAGGTAGGGCAAATAAGCAATGCCCAAGTGGAGAATCCAATTATACCCCACTGTCACCGCGTAATTGACGAATGGAGTAGCTGCACAGCTGATATGCAAGTAATTAGTCACTCAGGAAAATCAATTGGCGGGATGAATCCACATGTTATAGGTATCAATGTATATAAGGATGACTTGACAGACATTCAAACCATATGCTCATACCGAATACCAGTTGAAACACTGTGAGAGAGATAGACATGAAATGCCATAATGACAACAAGGTATGTAGAATGCCCGATATGTAAGGTTATGTATAGCATGATCTGTATTAATTAGTTTTACTGTATGTATAGCCTGGTTTGCATTAATTAAACGTGTCCGCAATGCATAAAGTGGGGAAAGGTATTTATGTAGTGATGTCTTGCTGAGCATACTAACGCTTGTAGAAATTGTGCGTCCAGCAGTTGGACACAAGGTACACAGCACAGACACCACAAGGGATGCTACATGAGGGCGTTAAACAGAACAATTCCATACAACCCACCGTCAGTGGTAGGGTATGTCCAACAAGGAAGTGCCATAGCAGGGGATAGTATATGTTGATATACTGTCACAGCACGCATGTGTATGGGCATATAACGTTAATGACATATGTAAGGTGGTCCCGCTGTGCAAGCATGCTTTGCATTATGGGATACTATGTGAAATATGTGTAATGTATAGTATTATAGGTAGATATGACAGATATTCTACACAGCAAAACAGGCATATCATGCATACCACAGGTATCGTCTATTGGTATGTACAATAACAGGATAGATATGGCCTGTAGGTATGGGACATAGTAATAGCAGGATAGCTAATCTAAATGGAAGGGCTACCAAGTAACCATGCACAAAGGACATGTAATAGCTTCACAGGTGCATATTGGGGTACTATGCAGTCTGGCAAGTCCATGTGTAAGCACAACTACAGTGTTCACACTAGTGGCACCTCTCTAGGGTAGTGTCCTGTGAACAGCAGAGCCAGGTGTCACCTACAATTCTGCACAGTACAGCCACTGCAGTGATCCCAGGCCTATATGTGTCTCCCAACCACCAAGGGAGGTATCACATGAACAGTACTACTGAGTGTCCCTGCGTGATGTACATAGGACTTATGTTCCAAAGCATGGTGAATGTCCGGTTTGGGAATGTAACCCACAAGCACATCCCACTCATTGTGGCATGTGTGCACATATCCATGAGCATGTTGCTCACAGTGGCCTCTGCTTATGTCACGTATGAGGAGTATATCCATTAGTAATGTTGTGGACATAGGCCCTGTCTGATCAGCAGAGGTCACCCCTGAGTATGTAGTATGCAAATGTGTACAGATGTGGTGTCCGTAGTGCAGCCGCATATTTAAACTGTCGGAGCTCAGTAAACATCATGGCGTGTTAATGTTGTGGCATGTAAAGCTGTAGCTGTTGTGTAAGGTACACCCTAAATGGGGTGGTGTACCCTTGAATGTGTGTAGATGTCTTGAGTTCAGAAGTACAATGGGTGCCTATGTACCAGCTACACACCCAGTACAGATAGGTGTGGCCACATAGAAGGATATCCATGCCACTGTGGCAATACGGTAACCACAGGAGTGGGTGTGACATATGTGTGTACTGCAAACATGTACAATGTGATATGTATGTAGGGAACTACCATCCATGTGATAGTCAGTGGGTGAATGGTGTAATGCAAAGGTGATGTGCATGCACCTTGTGTCATGCAGCTTGATGCCACGATAGTCATATTATGTATCTGTCACAGCGAAACCCGTATGGTTGGAGTCAGTATCAGCTGGTGGAGCAATCATGGTGCTTGGTATGTAGTCGATAATGCTGTTTCCTCACACATGTATCTGTTTCTGATCATACCACTCTACCTCCTAGGGCAAACTTCTGGACAAGGCCTTATCTGATAGTGGGACACATAGGGGCAGTATTGACATGTTGCTCTTACAAACGTAGATAGTTGACACAATAATAGGTTTTGCATTAGTATGGCTTTTCTGTCGGATTTGCTGTCTTAATCACATGTTTGTCATTATTTCATGACTTCAGTTATCAGGAATGTGCCAGAATGGTACTGATGTTACGTGGAACACACCAAAAATATGAGGCAGAACTCTGCACATTCTGCGTAAATCTGTACAGTTGTAGAGTATGTGTCTGATACAAGATATCAACTTTCTGACACCAATACACACACTGTATGGTGGCATCACAGGCCACATGCCATTACATTTATATTGCAGGACACACCCACCAAGAGAGTTGTATTCCTCACACAGGCCAACAGCTGCTTATCCACACTAATTAGTCTATCATGTACCGTATGTGTGCGCGGGTATTTGCGCTTTCCGCCAGTGGCAGAGCTCACGTACGAGTATGGGGGACTGGACATTGTTACGGTGACACTGCATGATACCATGAGGAACACATTACTTTTGTGTCTATTAACCTTCCACATTGACATTCACAGGGCATACGTTGTCATTCGCATTTGTCGGAGAACATGCGTATGACTTGTACATGTTTTCTCATTTGTCCTGATGTCTTTCTTCTTACGTGTCCACCTAGTATCACTAGTTCTGTACATGTATTTTGGACAGGTTACCTTCATACCCCTAACCTGCACACATTATGGGTAAACACCCTGACATTTGACCTTTGCCCTTGTTACATTTGTCATAGTAATGTGCCTTTCTGGTAAATTGCTGGCAAGGCATTACGAACTGTGCGGTTAGATAATAGTGACTGACATTTCTATTACATAATTAGTAACACGCATAACATTCGTATTCCTGGCTATGCCAGTATTCTCACAACGTTCTGACTTTGTCTGGGGTATATCTAATATAGTCCCTATTTGTATTTCATGTACTATGTCTTAGTGCAGCTGTCTTATTCTGACAGTTTGCCATTTATGGTTACCATCTTGGTCGTACGCATGTCCATCCATGATAATCGCCTACATGACACTGATATAGGGCCCTACATATTCCCAAAATGGTTTACGCAATATCCAGTGGATGGTTTTCCCCATTATTGAGAATATAGGCGTGTGCTATACCCACATCACTCCCACGAGGCGGGCCTACGAATTCTCTGCCAAACAACACCTAGGCCCATTTCTGCATACCCATGATTCACATACCTGACAACCATCTACAGTACCCATTACACATGTTTAATGTGAGCGGTACTGAAGTGTGGAGACACTTATATGCACTCCCCACTCTCCGGATATCAGTTCGTACATCATACATTCTATCGACACATATGTCATCACCCTTGCACCTGCTACTGTTGCATGTACAGCTATATTGTATTTGCTGAGGTCACTTATTTTGCGTCAATGTCGGTTGACACTATGTATGGATCAATTTTTGGGGTCCTGAAATGGACACCTATATGCATGTTTAAAGTGTAGAACTTGCTGGACTGTCACTTTCTGGCCAATGGTTTGGAAGGCAGCGGTTTATTCACCTTTCGTGCATGTCTGTTTGTCTACCCATATTAGCTATAATGTGACCTATTTATGTACATATGTCATATCTATGGGACATAAGTCTGTTGTGTATACATATATACATGTACAATCCTCATTTCATAACTTGCTTTGGTTTACGTCTGTGGATTATGTGTATACACATATGTCTATATCCATACCATACCTTTCCACTGTACAGATTATCGCAGAGTGTACAGCTGGTTGCCTCTTTATCTTCGGAGTGTTTTACATAAACCTGTGTCAATCTGGCAATGTAGTGGCATTTTATTTGAGACTTACGGTGGGAAATACAGGCAAGCAGTTCAGGTTACGACTGCATACCCTTCAGAGAATCCATGCTACTGACACACCCGTTATTCTATCCACTTTCTATGTTTGTTCTGGCACATATCTGGGGTTTCTCCCTATTTGTACCGGTAGTTTGCATGCCTTTGTCTGGCTTCATACTTTATGGGGTTAACAGGTTTCAGCCATGCATATCTAATGGGGGGGGGGACAACATTCATTTACTATGCTGTGAGCGGATCACACACGCACAGGCGCACTTGTATTTCCTTATTGTGGGTTACGCGCAGGCGCACATGCATATCCTTATTGTGGGTTACATATGTTTACTAACCCCGGGATTCATGAAGCTTGCACCAGGCGCATGCATAGCGTAGGTGTTATAATGCCAAATATGGCCGTCGAGCGATTCAGGTATGATCCAATTCCACGTGCACTACCGGCGTACGCCAGATCTGCGTAGCCCCCGGTGTAGGTATGCTAATCACCCCATGTGCAGTGTCACACCATGCAAATGAAGGCATATAGTGATTCATGAAGTGGTGCAGGAGTAGCGTAAGCCCACGGAAATGTAAACCGAAAAACACGGTTTACATTTTCCCAAACAGAACATCGGAGCTATGGAAGAGGGCCAGACCCAGGTATCACAACGTAAACATATGCCAATGGCGAAATACACAGCCAATGGCATAAGAAAAGATGCACAACACGTAAATAACAACTTTTAATGTCATGTCCACAGTAACGCACAGCACAACCGCAGGGCATGTGTGCAGAAGCTGTAACATAAAGAAATAATATAAAAATGTCATAAAATCGCAACGTAATAGAAATCAGGTTTACAGCATAATACACAATGGTAGGTATGGAACACCACAACCAAGGTACAAGGGTTGCTAAGGGCTTGCGATAGTGTTCGGCGTGGTAACTATGAATTAGTAGTCAATGCCATCCAAATGAGGCAGATAATACTGAATCGCAAATGTCCCACCGGAGGAAGGTTGTACCATATGGCGCAGCGGTATAACACCGAGGAGTGGCTCAGAGGAGATACATGACATCAGCAGAGGGGTGTGCCACCGTAGCAGTAAGCACATTGGAGCATTGCAAATCTGGCCTGTCCGTTGCTAAGCAAAGCTGCAGGACAGGGGTGGGGAGGAATCGTTTAGCTGAGAGCACACATGGTGCCCAAAAGCGCATGTGTACGAGGATGAAAACGTGCCCAAAACCCAGTAATCGGACGCATGCGCCGCAAACAATAGCAGAAACAGGAAGGTCAGGGGAAGAAAAGAAGGAAATGCGGAAGTAGGGTAATTAGAGTACTAATGAGCAATCAACACCAATCAACCCACGAAGGCCAATCGACGGCAGCTGACAAGTCTGCTTGCAGAAACCTGCAAAACAGGATAGGTGAGGCATTTGAATGGAAAGAAAGGAGGGGAGGTATTGGATTGCAAAGATAGGAGACTTGAAACAGCAGAGCAAAGCAAACCGACAGCAGTCCGGCAGTAGCACACATAACGTAAGATACGCCAGGTCCAGGAAAGTACAAATGAAAGTAGGCTGCAGGATGCACGCCAGAAAATGGTAGGTGCAACATGCAGAAATGTAAAGGGAAGGTCAAGAGGTAATCCATGGCAGGCAAATGTAATTCAACACCAAAGGCACCACAATAGTAGTTCCGGCAGTAAAACACATAAGATAAGCTGTAGCTACGATTGTACATACACACCCTATGACATCATCGGTGTTCACAGCACAATAGTATAAAGTGTGAAAGCACCCAACACACACCTGTGTATTCCTAAATACCGCACCATAGGTGTAAACACACAGGGATCTTTTAAAATGTACATGTTGGGAGCTGCAATAGCTGTGATTCATCAGCATGTGTTAGAGACTGACGGTGTTGTGGAGGATGATGCCGACAACCACCGCAGGCCTCGGAGGAGAAGGGGAGTGTTCAGACCAAGGGTAACCTACCAGGGGCTGCATGACCTGGAGATAGTAGAGCGTTACAGGGTGGACAGGGACATCTTACAGAAAATAGTGGAGCAGCTGTGCCAGCCACGCCTGAGAACCAGAAACAACAGAGTGGAACCCATCCCAGTGGACACGAAGGTATGTGTAAGCCTGCGAATACTGGCCACAGGTACCTTTCAAAGGCCAACTGGAGATATAATGGGTATCTCACAGACATCAGCATCCAGGGTACTACACCAGTTCCTGGATGCCATATTACCACATGCCAATGAGCAGATATACTTCTCCAGAACTCAGGAGGAGTTGGCCAGCAATATGCACCACTTCCACCGTGTGGCACAATACCCAGAGGTACTGGGTGCGATAGACTGCACGCACATACAAATCAAGTCACCACCCGGTGAGCAGGGTAGGTGCTACATAAACCACAAGGGATTCCACTCCATCAACTGCCAGGTCGTGTGCAATGCCCAGGGCATTATCATGGATGTGTGTGCTAGCAGTCCTGGAAGCTACCATGACTCCCATATCTGGCATGCCTCACAGCTGTATCAGGTATTTGTTAGGGGGGGACATCCCACATGGCCATCTCGTGGGGGATGCTGGCTATGCACTGGAGCCGTGGATGATGACTCCCATCAGAAATGCACACACACCCATGCAAGAACGCCATAATGAGGCACACGCACAAACCAGAATCATCATAGAGCGTGTGTTCGGGATGCTGAAATCACGGTTCTGGTGCTTGGATACATCTGGTGGAGCCTTGCAATACTCTCCAGGCACGTGTGCCCACATCATCATAGTATGTGCCATGCTATATAATATGATCCTGCGGAAGCAGCTGCAGCAGAGACAAAATGGAGAAGGCCCTCATAGCACACTGCAATTGCCAAGGCCATTACAGGCACAGAGGGATTCAGACCATGAACACACTGTGCCAGCACCAGTAGGCAGACGGAGGCTTGCCCAATATTCCTATGCCATGGCAAAGAGGGAACGTATAGCACATAAACTGACAGTGTAGGCCCCATATGGACTGACACCTCTCCACCTGCACACACAGTAAAATGGATGGCACACAAACATGACCACCTGTAAATTGTAATGTATAGGTGGCCCAATGTGTGACTCCTACATAGGCAGCCCTCAAACATTGTAAACACAACAGCCACTGGAACACGGAATGCCAACACCTGAACAGTACATGAGTCTTACAGCATATGGTGGTGCTGTGTGCCTGTCACGTTCCCCGCCATATACATATATATATATATATATATATATATATATATATATATATATGGATCTACCTGACTACATCGACACTTCATAACACCGACAACTACTTCACTGACACCACATAATCGACAGTTCACAAACACGACACCACATACACTCAACACATCATAACAACAAACAAAACAAATCCCCTGTCCAAAACCCACACACACAACACAAGCACACCAAAATCCTTACAAACCAACACTAACCCTTACATACACAACTATCTGCAACCCTAACTGAAACCCTAACCCTAAGGTCTGTCACTATCGCACACTCACCTAACCCGCGCCCTAACCCTAACTCACTTAACCCACCCCTAACCCAAAAAATATCACTACTGCGCCCTAACCCTAACTCACTTATCCCACCCCTATCCCTACAGACCGTCAACATCGCGCACTTACCTTACTCGCACCCTTACCTAACCCGCGCCCTAAACCTAACTCACTTATCCCACCTATCCTACAGACCATCAACATCATACTTACCTTACTGCACCCTAGGCCATCACTACGCATACTTACACATTCTTTCCCCATCTCAGTGTTCTCAGTGTCGGTGTCTTCCTCCGTCGGTCTTCTGCCTTGTCGATCTTCTGGTGCTTTGTCGGTGTTATGATGTGTCGATGTAGTCAGGTAGATCCATATATATATATATATATATATATATATATATATATATATATATATATATATAGATATAGATATATATATATATATATATATATATATATGTACACATATGCATATATATAATACAGATAGAAAGGGCAATAGAGGGATATATGGTGATAAAGATGGATTCAGCGATATCTGCAAATATTATAGATAGTTCGACGACATTCATAACATCTTGGAGGTACAAATAAATAGGATACCGCCAACCATGGAATGTGTAACATACCAACATGCGTAACCACTAAGCTGAAAAACCGATGGCACACAGTACCGGAACAGTACATCCGCGAGTAATAGTATGATGATATGAAGGGACAGTTAGTCACCACTGCCGGTGTCGCGGTCCACGTAGGTACTGTGTTCAACTGTGTCTGTGAGTGCCGTAGTCTGTGTAAGTGTGCATTGAGGGTGCCGTGTGCATCTCTGTGTGACTGTAATGTGTGCGTGTGTCTGCAACATGTGTTTGTTAGTGCCAAGTGAGAGGCAGATCAGTACGGTAGGTGTGTGTATAGCTAGCCGTAGGCATACGGTTACTACCTGTCCCACAGTAGGAGGGACAGCCCCACCTTGGGCAGATGTGTCCTGACATAAAACAGTACAAAGGGCAAATGTCCGAGATGGTAGGACATAAATATGTCCCATATATAATGTAACAGTCATATTTAATAGTTATGCCTGTATGTAAGAACTTAAATGTTACATGCAATATGATAAGTAGCCAAAGTCACACAACAATAGGTATGTAGTGAGGATAAAAGTATGTGCTAACCTGTGTACTGACCGTGGCTACGTGTTGGCCTGTAAACACTGCTTTCTGTCCCGTAAGTGACCAACAATGACCATATGAAAAGGTGGCAACCCATGGCAAACAGGCTCTTTTAACAATACAACCACAATGACTGCAAATATCTGGGACAGAAATACAAGGGATAGCTGCCACTTACACATATCCCTTGATATATCGCTGCAATTACGGAGGTATACAAGTAGCAAGCTCACCTGCAGATGATATAGAAACCAATTAACAATGGCCCAATGTACAATCCCGTAACATAAGTCTACTAACTGTTAGCCCTCTAATTAGGGACGGAGCCCACACACATATATAGGGATTATGTAGAAATGCAAGGCCCACAAACCTGTATATGTTACGTATAACCACCAACATCCCCCACACTAGAAACTAAAGCAATACAGACTGTAATAGCAGCACAAACATCCAGTCAGTCAATTACATCTGCAGAACCCTCAACATACCGTGTGAGAGACACAATTAAAGGCGTCATGCAAAATTGCAGGCGTTGTATAATGGGACAAACAGCCATGTTACAGGTTTTGATTGCAATACTCCGTTATCAGACGTTGGGATGACAGGTACACCCACATGTTGAACCAAATACTCTACCTGTCACACACAATCCACGGGGGACATGAATCCAAACTATACTTGTGTCCATGCATAGCAGTTGCAGTTACACATAACAAAACACAATACAGACCGTCTCCCCGAAGGTAGGGCAAATAGGCAACCCCCAAGTGGAGAATCCAATTATACCCCACTGTCACCGCGTAATTGGTGAATGGAGTAGCTGCACAGCTGATATGCAAGTAATTAGTCACTCAGGAATACCAATTGGCGGGATGAATCCACATGTTTCAGGTATCGACGTATATAAGGATGTCTTGCCAGACATTCAAACCATATGCTCATACCGAATACCAGTTGAAACACTGTGAGAGAGATAGACACGAAACGCCGTAACGACAACAAGGTATGCAGAACGCCCGATATGTAAGTTTATGTATAGCATGATCTGTATTAATTAGTTTTACTGTATGTATAGCCTGCTTTGCATTAATTAAACGTGTCCACAATGCATAAAGTGGGGAAAGGTATTTATGTAGAGATGTCTTGCTGAGCATACTAACGCTTGTAGAAACTGTGCATCCAGCAGTGGGACACAAGGTACACAGCACAGACACCACAAGGGATGCTACATCAGGGCGGTAAACAGAACAGTGCCATACAACCCGCCGTCAGTGGTAGGGTATGTCCAACAAGGACGTGCCATTGCAGGGGATAGTATATGTTGATATACTGTCACAGCACTCATGTGTATGGGCATATAACATTAATGACATATGTAAGGTGGTCCCGCTGTGCAAGTATGCTTTGCATTATGGGATACTATGTGAAATATGTGTAATGTATAGTATTATAGGTAGATATGACAGATAGTCTACACAGCATAACAGGCATATCATGCATACCACAGGTATCGTCTATTGGTATGTACAATAACAGGATACATATGGCCTGTAGTTATGGGACATGGTAATAGCATGATAGCTAATCTAAATGGAAGGGCTACCAAGTAACCATGCACAAAGGACATGTAATAGCTTCACAGGTGCATAATGGGGTACTATGCAGTCTGGCAAGTCCATGTGTAAGCACAACTACAGTGTTCACACTAGTGGCACCTCTCTAGGGTAGTGTCCTGTGAACAGCAGAGCCAGGTGTCACCTGCACCTCTACACAGTACAGCCACTGCAGTGATCCCAGGCCTACATGTGTCTCCCAACCACCAAGGGGGGTATCACATGAACAGTGCTACTGGGTGTCCCTGCGTGATGTACATAGGACTTATGTTCCACAGCATGGTGAGTGTCCGATTTGGGAATGTAACCCACAAGCACATCCCACTCATTGTGGCATGTGAGCACATATCCATGAGCATGTTGCTCACAGTGGCCTCTGCTTATGTCGCATATGAGGAGTATATCCATCAATAATGTTGTGGACATGGGCCCTGTCTGATCAGCAGAGGTCACCCCTGAGTATGTAGTATGCAAATGTGTACAGATGTGGTGTCCATAGTGCAGCCACATATTTAAACTGTCGGAGCTCAGTAAACGTCATGGCATGTTAATGTTGTGGCATGTAAAGCTGTAGCTGTTGTGTAAGGTACACTCTAAATGGGGTGGTGTACCCTTGAATGTGTGTAGATGTCTTGAGTTCAGAGGTATAATGGGTGCCTATGTACCAGCTTCACACCCAGTACAGATAGGTGTGGCCACGTAGAATGATATCCACGCCACAGTGGCAATACGGTAACCACAGGAGTGGGTGCGACATATGTGTGTACTGCAAACATGTACAATGTGATATGTATGTAGGAGACTACCATCCATGTGATAGTCAGTGGGTGAATGGTGTAATGCAAAGGTGATGTGCATGCACCTTGTGTCATGCAGCTTGATGCCATGATAGTCATATTATGTATCTGTCACAGCGACACCCATATGGTTGGAGTCAGTATCAGCTGGTGGAGCAATCATGGCGCTTGGTATGTACGGGTTTGAAAGCTAGGCAGGGAAAGTCCCCTGTGCTAGCCTGTTCTGCAGGGAAGCATATACTGAACATGAGGGGCCCTATGACTGAGGACCGTGGTATGCCAAATGTACCTGACATGTAGTAGGTACTATGGTATGCTGGCCTCACTGTGTGTCCTGTCCATGAGCCACATAGCATAACATCCTGAGACACAGGGTATGATGTGCAGGTGGATGTGTATGTTGTCAATACCAGAATGGGAAATGGTGCTGAAAGGCAATGAGAGGACAATGTAGGATGTCTGGACTCCCGTACTATCAGCAACTGCCCTGGTAACTGTATGAAAGGAGTACACCATGTGTAGGGGCCATGCTCTGGCCTTACCAAGCCCAACCCGGGTGGCAGCAAAGGATGGGAGCCCAAAAATGTCTCAGTGAATGACGTCCTTGATGATTTGCCCCATAGCCATGCAGAACAGTCCAGTCAGGTATGTAGGACTATAGTCCCACTCGTGCAATGCGGTGCCACCTGTGTGTAGTGTGATAAATGCTGCTGTGTGCCATTCAGGGGCTACAATGTCTGAAACAAGGCTATTACTGAATATGGTGGCCTAGTGGGGAGACATGTAATTCAGAGGTTGGTGGACATCACAGCCTGGGACGTTGGAAGGTGACATGGGGCCAGTATCCCAGGACATATAGAGTTTAGGTCAGTACTGTGTAGGTGTGACCACAGGGACACCACAATGTTCATGTATGGATTGCGGCCCTGTAGTGAGTGAGAGGGTGTAATGTCAGCACTGAATCCATCCTCCAGCATGCTGCCAACAACACCTGGGTCTGCAATGCTCCTGAGTGACTGTTGTATGTGACAGCAGATGTGTGTGTTGCCATCGAATACTGACATACCACCATAATGCCTGGTGGTACACCCCGGAATGTGTGGCAGTCATGTTTATGTAGCTAATCTTGGAGTATGTGATGAGGGACCCTGTGGCCCCACCACGGCTGACCAGTGAGCCACCCCACACATGGGAATGTACACCACTGTGCAACAGCCAACACCTTATTGTACATAATATGTCCATGGAACATGACCACCAGAGTGGCGTCTGTTATCTGGTGTGTACCATCATGGCTCTGTGTGGAATAGCATGATCCATGCAGTTGTGTACATGCTAATGAAGTGCACTGGGGTATGTGTCAGCATTTGTATGTGCATTATCCATCTGCACGGGTGTCATGATGTTAGCAACTGCTGTCAGCAGACGTCTGTAGTAGGTGTTGTAGTACACATGTACTGTGTATGCTGTGAAGGGTGTGTTGCCGGGATGTGGCTAACAAGGTCGATTAGCATATGTTTGGAATCCACCAATGAGGGGATAACCCCAGGTGTGTAACACCAGTCACATGGTGGTAGTGTTCATGCCATGGGTAATGTAGGTCTTGGACGTGGTGTGTATGGGTTGATCCAGCAGAGCAGAGGTTATGACTCATGGATGTGTCGGTACATGAGTGGCTATCCCAGTGAAGTGTGGGGTAGTGTCAGTCACACATCATTAGTAGTTGTCTGAGGCCGACTGTCCACTATACCAACATATAAGGTACGTTACCCCTGGGGTATGATGTTGACTCTGTCGCATGTTACAATGTGTATAGCGGTCCCGGACACAGT